>NC_083569.1:74329648-74629648 GCF_027579695.1 Neoarius graeffei | reverse complement strand
AGGTAGAGACACTCGTTAGATTGTTAGTGGTGTCCATATCATCAGCTGAGGCAGAACGCAGCTTTAGAAGAATGCATAGATCTACCATGCGTCAAAAAAAAGACTCATTAGCATTACTGTGTGCCATATTCAAAAAGAGAGGCTCAGCAGACTGGACAAAAGATAAATTGCCCAGAAACTTGTGCAAGATAATGAAACGAGAAGAGATTTTGGGTCCTTTGAACCGCCTACTTCTGGATAGTGAATGTGCTTGGCTGCACTGTGTATATATGTAGAAGTCATTTCTGATACTTTTATGAGTTGAAAAATCAAAGGTTAAAATTAATCTGTAGTAGACTATTTCATTTCACTATTTAAAATGTGAACTAGACTACTTTATTTCGTTGTATAAATGTTTGTTAAATTACTTGTATTGTTTATGCTAATGTTCGTCGTCATCATCGTTAGGCTGAACCGTCTTCGCACCGGTTGGGGGAAAACTCAGGCCTTCCTCCACACCATTGGCACGGCAGCTTCTGATAACTGCTCCTGTGGCGCTTCCCAAACTGTGAGCCACCTACTTGAACCCTGTCCTGTCTTCAGTGCCCCCAATGGAACCCTGGGGCTAAAGACTCTTGATGGCCCCACTCTCAACTGGCTCTCTTGGCCAAACCTCCCACTGTGACTCCTGGTCAGTTCATACGAACAATGATGATGATGATGATGACGATGATGCTAATGCTAATAGTTGACTATAAGGGCACACTGAGGCCCTGTCCACACGGCAACGGATTCAGGTGACTCCGATACAATTGCTTATTGTTTAGGCCTGGCGTCCACACGGCACCGGCGTTTTGGGTGCCCAAAACGCAATCTTTTTGAGAACGGGTTCCAGAGTGGAAAGATCTGGCAACGTTGCCGTTGTGAAGTCGTCTGGATGAGTAGAACGGATTTGTTTACGATGACGTCACAACCACATGACTGTGAGTGCTTCACGCCGGGTAGAAGTGTAACGAATATCACCAGGAAAAAGCCTTACAGAGCACTAGTGAGAGTGAAACACGAGCTTGGATATTATTATTATTATTATTATTATTATTATTATTATGTTCAGTGTTAGTTCACAGTAGTAATGCAAGAAGCAGAATAGTGACAGTAATAGTGAAGCAAAAACATGCAATTGTACAAACACTGCAGCTCTACAGCAAAATATTCATTTATGAAATGGTCTGATTCTTAACACCAGTAGTGCCAATGATCTTCTCATTGCGATGCGATGCGAGTTGTCAACAAATCCTATAACTTGGTTCATGAAACGTGCTTACAAAATATTTTCACTGTGAATATTTAGTGTAATGGTGCAATCCCGCCAGCAAAAATAGGGGAAAAAAGGAGCGATCTCACCTCTTCAGATGTTGATTTAAGTCCGACAATACATTCCTCAAAAAGGGCGTAGAGGAGCAAATTAATCCAATTTATTCCGGACCATTAAAGACGCCGCCTTCCGCGTAGAATCATACGTCATCCTCGCCGCCATATTGGATAGGTCAAAGTGGAGAATAAAGATTCATGTGCTGCCTTTAACTGTACCAACAGGTTTACCATCCAAACGAGATCACATGGGATTACCTTTCACAGGTGAGAAACAAATTAATCCATCAACGTGTAGTATTCAATTTATTCCGGACCATTAAAGACGCCGCCTTCCGCGTAGAATCATACGTCATCCTTGCCGCCATATTGGAGAGGTCAAAGCGGAGAATAAATATTAGCTGCGTTTAACTGTACCAACAGGTTTGCCGTCCAAACGAGATCACATGGGATTACCTTTCACAGGTGAGACTGGAAAAATACTTTTCATTGTATTTGGTCATTATAATGTAATTTTACAAACAGATTTTCCTGACTTTGTGGCTAATATGAAGTCTCGCGCATTATGCGCATGCGTCCTTACTTCTTCTATTGTTCTGGTGTCTCCGAAGGGACCGTCTTACAGCGCCCCTAGAGGTGTGGCATGTGTAATGCATCGTTTTCAGCAAGCGTTGCGTTGCCATATGGACCAGATATTTTACTGATTGTTGCCAATTTGGACGCGATATATTTTTAAATAACATCTCGTTGCCGTTGTCGTGTGGATGTAGCCTGAGTGGGTTGCAAATCACTGTAATTGTATGTTAAAGTTTTGTTGTACATAGGTTCTTTGCTGTTTCCCTAGGCTACATCCACACGACAACGGCAACGAGATGTTATATAAAAATATATCGCGTCCAAATGGGCAACGATCAGTAAAATATCAGGTCCATATGGCAACGCAACGCTTGCTGAAAACGATGCAATACACATGCCACACCTCTAGGGGCGCTGTAAGACGGTCCCTTCGGAGACACCAGAACAATAGAAGAAGTAAGGACGCATGCGCATAAACTATTATGCGCGAGACTTCATATTAGCCACAAAGTCAGGAAAATCTGTTTGTAAAATTACATTATAATGACCAAATACAATGAAAAGTATTTTTCCAGTCTCACCTGTGAAAGGTAATCCCATGTGATCTCGTTTGGACGGCAAACCTGTTGGTACAGTTAAACGCAGCTAATCTTTATTCTCCACTTTGACCTATCCAATATGGCGGCGAGGATGACGTATGATTCTACGCGGAAGGCGGCGTCTTTAATGGTCCGGAATAAATTGAATGCTACATGTTGATGGATTAATTTGCTCTTCTACGCCCTTTTTGAGGAATGTATTGTCGGACTTAAACCAACATCTGAAGAGGTGAGATCGCTCCTTTTTTTCCCTATTTTTGCTGGCGGGATTGACTCTGCCCTAAGGGCAGAGTCTCTCTCTCTCTCTCTCTCTCTCTCACTTTGCACCATTACACAATAAATATTCACAGTGAAAATATTTTGTAAGCGCGTTTCATGAACCAAGTTATAGGATTTGTTGACAACTCGCATCGAGTTCATTACACTTCTACCCGGCGTGAAGCACATGTGGTTGTGACGTCATCGTAAACAAATCCGTTCTACTCATCCAGACAACTTCACAACGGCAACGTTGCCAGATCTTTCCACTCTGGAACCCGTTCTCAAAAAGATTGTGTTTTGGGCACCCAAAACGCCGGTGCCGTGTGGACGCCAGGCCTAAACGATAAGCAATTGTATCGGAGTCACCTGAATCCGTTGCCGTGTGGACAGGGACTTAGGCTACATCCACATGACAACGGCAACGAGATGTTATTTAAAAATATATCGCGTCCAAATGGGCAACGATCAGTAAAATATCTGGTCCATATGGCAACGCAACGCTTGCTGAAAATGATGCAATACACATGCCACACCTCTAGGGGCGCTGTAAGACGGTCCCTTCGGAGACACCAGAACAATAGAAGAAGTAAGGACGCATGCGCATAAACTATTATGCGCGAGACTTCATATTAGCCACAAAGTCAGGAAAATCTGTTTGTAAAATTACATTATAATGACCAAATACAATGAAAAGTATTTTTCCAGTCTCACCTGTGAAAGGTAAGCCCATGTGATCTCGTTTGGACGGCAAACCTGTTGGTACAGTTAAATGCAGCTAATCTTTATTCTCCGCTTTGACCTATCCAATATGGTGGCGAGGATGACGTATGATTCTACACGGAAAGCGGCGTCTTTAATGGTCCGGAATAAATTGAATGCTACACATTGATGGATTAATTTGTTGTTTCTCACCTGTGAAAGGTAATCCCATGTGATCTCGTTTGGACGGTAAACCTGTTGGTACAGTTAAACGCAGCACATGAATCTTTATTCTCCGCTTTGACCTATCCAATATGGCGGCGAGGATGACGTATGATTCTACGCGGAAGGCGGTGTCTTTAATGGTCCGGAATAAATTGAATGCTACACGTTGATGGATTAATTTGCTCTTCTACGCCCTTTTTGAGGAATGTATTGTAGGACTTAAACCAACATCTGAAGAGGTGAGATCGCTCCTTTTTTTCCCTATTTTTGCTGGCGGGATTGACTCTGCCCTAAGGGCAGAGTCTCTCTCTCTCTCTCTCTCTCACTTTGCACCATTACACAATAAATATTCACACTGAAAATATTTTGTAAGCGCGTTTCATGAACCAAGTTATAGGATTTGTTGACAACTCGCATTGAGTTCGTTACACTTCTACCCGGCGTGAAGCACTCACAGTCATGTGGTTGTGATGTCATCGTAAACAAATCCGTTCTACTCATCCAGACGACTTCACAACGGCAACGTTGCCAGATCTTTCCACTCTGGAACCCGTTCTCACAAAGATTGCGTTTTGGGCACCCAAAACGCCGGTGCCGTGTGGACGCCAGGCCTAAATGATAAGCAATTGTATCGGAGTCACCTGAATCCGTTGCTGTGTGGACAGGGCCTTAGGCTACATCCACACGACAACGGCAATGAGATTTTTTTTTAAAAAATATCGCGTCCACATGGGCAACAGATCAGTAAAATTTCAGGTTCATATGGCAACGCAACGCTTGCTGAAAACGATGCAATACACATGCCACACCACTACGTGCACTGTAAGACGGTCCCATCGGAGACACCAGAACAATAGAAGAAGTAGACACATGCACATAAACCCCTTCTTCTGTAGCATTAGCCACATAAAGTTTTGATTATTAATCAGTAGCGTAAAACGAAAGACGCGGAAAGAGGAATGAATGGGGGTAGATGGAAGCTGGTACGCCAACATTCTGATATCCTCCAGAATTTTTTAATGGTCCGGAATAAATTGAATGCTACACGTTGATGGATTACTTTGTTCTTCTACGCCCTTTTTGAGGAATGTATTGTCGGACTTAAACCAACATGTGAAGAGGTGAGATCACTCCTTTTTTTTCCCTATTTTTGCTGGCGGGATTGTTTTTGTTTTTTGAAAGTGCACGGGCGGTGCGCGGTTTGGTACTGCTTCCGCAGTGTTTGGACTAAAGACTCTGCCCTAAGGACTATTCTCTCACTCTCTCTCTCTCTCTCTCTCTCTCTCTCTCTCACTTTGCACCATTACACAATAAATATTCACAGTGAAAATATTTTGTAAGCGCGTTTCATGAACCAAGTTATAGGATTTGTTGACAACTTGCATCGAGTTCGTTACACTTCTACCTGGCGTGAAGCACTGACAGTCATGTGGTTGTGACGTCATCGTAAACAAATCCGTTCTACTCATCCAGACGACTTCGCAACGGTGCCGTTGCCAGATTTTTTCACTCTGGAACCCGTTCTCAAAAGATTTCATTTTGGGGCACCCAAAACGCCGGTGCCGTGTGGACGCCAGGCCGAAATGATAAACAATTTTGTCAGATTCACTTGAATCCGTTGCCGTGTGGACAGGGCCTTAGAGTAGAGCAATACATCTTCCAAGTAGGGATCACACTGAAAAAATGAAGCAGCAGTGGCAGATGGTAATGCAACACTCGGACCATAATAATTCTGTGGCTCAAACGAAATTCTCTTTTGTTCCTAAGTGATGCAAAGCACTAATGCTTGTTACAATAATGAAAAAACTTGGAAAATTGGATACCAGCAATGGAGTTTTGGTATGAGTAGCTTTGGGAGTGGATGGCAAGAAAAGCAGAGAGAGAGCGAGAGAGAGAGAGAGAAACTCATCCAGTTTGGATCCATGAGACACTGCTTTCATGAAAAACTCTTGTCATTTCAGACATATCCTTATAAGAATCTTACTGCTTTGATAGATTGGTCAAAACAGCTGAAACGTTCTGAGGATACACTAAAATGACATTGATGAGTATTGCGTTACACTCAAAGTTTAAAGCTAGATGGTCTTTCAATTTCATCATATTGGTGAAATGTAGTTCCCTCTGAAATTTGCTCATTGTGATATATGTTTATTTCTGTAATATCTCACAAAATATCAGGCCATTCTGTGGCTGGGAAGTTATTTAATTTGAGCATATTCCTGAGCAAATTATGTGCATGAAATCGCTCACTTCGCGCAGTGAAGCAGACAGAGGAAGTCTGTGTGTGCATGCACAGGTTTACCTTCTTCTTCTTTTGGGTTTTACGGCAGCTGGCATCCACAGTGTTGCATTACTGCCATCTACAGGTTTACCTTGACCGTGCACTGACATTTACATCATTCTGTCGCTAAACAAACAGCTGATCACACCGAGGTGCTCGCTGACCGCCGATATTTATTAGTTTGGTCCTGCGTTTCCTTTCCTTCGCATATAACATAACGTCTTTTCTTCTCGCTTTCTGTTACAGTAGTCGGTCTTTCACATTTCATTCACACACTCACGTCCTCCATTTTTCTCTCCTGTTTCAAATTTGTATCCCACAATGCCTTGTGCGAATGGGGAAAGCCCACCATGTGATGCATGATGTAGTATCTTGAATTGGGTCATGGTGAAGCAGGAAAAAATAATGGATAATTTAGGGTCACATGGCCCTAAATTCATTAATTGTTCTATTAAAAAAACTAATAAAATTGGAAGTCTGTGATTCGAATTCAGTAGCTTTCAGTCCACTAAGCAAAAATAATTGGGTGTCAGGGAAAATTCTTTTTATGACCTAAACTTGAAAAATCTGAAAGGCAGTCTACCTTTAATCTAGTTCAGTTTCAACCAATGTTCTGCTCCTATGTCCAGGGTTCTCGAGAAAATCTGAAGTAGCCGGCTATGAAAGTAGTAGGCAGCTCTAGAATTTGTGGCAGCTTTGCCGTCACAGTGCGCCAAAGACACGCTAATGCTTGGGGGGTCTGGGGGGCATGTAAATTTTTGAAATTTACATCCCTTCTGGTGGCTTCTGGTGCATTCTCAGTTAATAAATTACTCACCATTTCCCTCTAAAGTACTTGCAAAATATGTATGAAATTTCCCTCCAGATGTATGTGTGCTTGGCTTTCTCAGTTACCCTCTGTAGTACGCTGCCTGGCTCTGTAACATAACTACATGGTATCGCATAACTACATACGCTACGGTGTGGTCACATGGTCTGGCTCAGCCAATCAGAATGTGAGAATCGATCAACAAATAGCATCACTTCTGATCATGTTACAGTAGACCTGAATCGAAAACAATTTTGTGGTAAAATAATTGGATTTGCAGCAAAATATGGGCAGCGGAGACGATATAAATCGTTTGAACATTGAAAGGCAATTTTTTTCCCCCTGGGTTCGAGTAGCCGGCACAGACCATTTGTGTAGGCAGAGAAAACCACCAGTCGCCGGCGCTTGTGGACATCTCTGTATGTCACTAGTGTAACACTAGTGTGATGATAGCAAACAACAGAAAATGTGTTGTTTCTGCTGGTACTACTGCTAGTCAGTGTGATACTTGCCTCAGTGTCTCCTCACATTTGAAGATGTTCAATTTGTAACATTACAGTAAACTGGGAATCAGTAAATGTGAACTTAAAACCTATTGTGGAGAAGGCTTGCTGTTGTTTAGGTGGGTGTTTTGGCTGGCAACTCCATACCAGACAATGAAGTAAGGGTTTGATCATGTATGTTGACCAGTGTTGGTTATGTTGGCCTGTGTTGATCAGTCTTGACTCTTGTTCATCCATAAAAAGTTACAGTGGTGCTTGAAAGTTTGTGAACCCTTTAGAATTTTCTATATTTCTGTATAAATAAGACCTAAAACATCATCAGATTTTCACACAAGTCCTAAAAGTAGATAAAGAGAACCCAGTTAAACAAATGAGACAAAAATATTATACTTGGTCATTTATTTATTGAGGAAAATGATCCAATATTACATATCTGTGAGTGGCAAAAGTATGTGAACCTTTGCTTTCAGTATCTGGTGTGACCCCCTTGTGCAGCAATAACTGCAACTAAACGCTTGTGGTAACTGTTGATCAGTCCTACACACCGGCTTGGAGGAATTTTAGCCCATTCCTCCGTACAGAACAGCTTCAACTCTGGGATGTTGGTGGGTTTCCTCACATGAACTGCTCGCTTCAGGTCCTTCCACAACATTCCGATTGGATTAAGGTCAGGACTTTGACTTGGCCATTCCAAAACATTAAATTTATTCTTCTTTAACCATTCTTTGGTAGAACAACTTGTGTGCTTAGGGTCGTTGTCTTGCTGCATGACCCACCTTCTCTTGAGATTCAGTTCATGGACAGATGTCCTCACATTTTCCTTTAGAATTTGCTGGTATAATTCAGAATTCATTGTTCCATCAATGATGGGAAGCCGTCCTGGCCCAGATGCAGCAAAACAGGCCCAAACCATGATACTACCACCACCATATTTCACAGATGGGATAAGGTTCTTATGCTGGAATGCAGCATTTTCCTTTCTCCAAACATAATGCTTCTCATTTAAACCAAAAAGTTCTATTTTGGTCTCATCTGTCCACGAAACATTTTTCCAATAGCCTTCTGGCTTGTCCATGTGATCTTTAGCAAACTGCAGATGAGCAGCAATGTTCTTTTTGGAGAGCAGTGGCTTTCTCCTTGCAGCCCTGCCATGCACACCATTGTTGTTCAGTGTTCTCCTGATGGTGGACTCATGAACATTAACATTAGCCAATGTGAGAGAGGCCTTCAGTTGCTTAGAAGTTACCCTGGCGTCCTTTGTGACCTCGCTGACTATTACACGCCTTGCTCTCGGAGTGATCTTTGTTGGTCGACCACTCCTGGGGAGGGTAACAATGGTCTTGAATTTCCTCCATTTGTACACAATCTGTCTGACTGTGGATTGGTGGAGTCCAAACTCTTTAGAGATGGTTTTGTAACCTTTCCCAGCCTGATGAGCATCAACAACACTTTTTCTGAGGTCCTCAGAAATCTCCTTTGTTCGTGCCATGATACACTTCCACAAGCATGTGTTGTGAAGATCAGACTTTGATAGATCCCTGTTCTTTAAATAAAACAGGGTGCCCACTCACACCTGATTGTCATCCCATTGATTGAAAAAACCTGACTCTAATTTCACCTTCAAATTAACTGCTAATCCTAGAGGTTCACATACTTTTGCCACTCACAGATATGTAATATTGGATCATTTTCCTCAATAAATAAATGACCAAGTATAATATTTGTGTCTCATTTGTTTAACTGGGTTCTCTTTATCTACTTTTAGGACTTGTGTGAAAATCTGATGATGTTTTAGGTCATATTTATGCAGAAATATAGAAAATTCTAAAGGTTTCACAAACTTTCAAGCACCACTGTAGTATCCCATCATGACCTTTAGTGTTAGGCCAAATTACACAAAATATCTCATCAAGTGTCATTGTAGAAGCTGAAAAGTTGAGCAATGTTGCTCACAGTTTGATCCCCACACTGAAGTAGGTGGACAACTGATGACAAATCTCTTAAGGCTGTGCAATTATAGCTGGCGGTATCATTTAACTGTGAACACAGTGAAACAGTGAATAATACTGCAGTAGTGATGATGGAAAAGTGTACTTATTCTACAAATTAGCTCGAAGCTGCTAATACTCTTCTCTGGCTAGCAGCTAACACAAGACTAACATTTTATAAATTTATGAATTTAACTTTATAATAGGTATATCAGCCCATGCTTCTCTAATAATACATTAAATGGCCAAAAGTATGTGAACACCTGACCTTCACACTCATATGTGGCTCTTCTCCAGACTGTTGCCACAAAATTTGAAGCACACAATTGTCTAAAATGTCTTTCTATGCTTTAACTTTAACATTTCCCTTCACTGGAACTAAGAGGCCCAAAGCTGTTCCAGCATAACAGTGCCCCTGCACACAAAACGAGGTCCATGAAGGCAAGTTTAGAGTGGAAGAACTTGAGCGGCCTGTGCTGACCCTTGACCTCAACCCCACTAAACACCTTTGGGATGAATTAAAACACCGCCTGCGTGCCAGGTTAACTTGCTCAAGATCAGTACTCAGCCTCACTAATGCTCTTGTGACTGAATGGGCAGAAATCCCCACAGCCACGTGCCAACATCTAATGAAAAGCCCTTCCCGGATGAGTAGAGGTTGTTATAGCAGCAAAGAGGGGAGCAACTTCAGAATGGGATGTTCAACAAGTTCATATGGGTGTGATAATCAGGTGTGCACATATGTATCTGGGACGTGAACCTCTGGACACTCACTCACTGGACTCACGTTTGTCCATTTAATCAGGTAAACAGAAATCATCTTAATTAACAATTATTCGATGAAGGCGAGGTGAATATCGATGAATAACAACCGAGATGAAGTCGAGGTTATTATTTAAGTTATTCCACGAAATTGAGTTGTACATGAGCTGATAGCCGATGATTTGTGAAAAATGCTATAATAATAATAATAAATAATAATAATAATTCTTGAAAAATAAAAAAGATACGTTCTTGCCATCAAATACTTTTATTCCATATTTTGTTGGGGTTTTTTTTTGTATTTTTGGGGGTTTTGTTTTCAAGTAGTTTTTATTTCATCCTCGGTTGGTTCAGCAAAACACTCCGCCATTTTGTTTTACTCTACTCACGATATATGAGCTGATATCCTAGTAGTAGAGTAGCCAATCAGAGTGCATGATTGCTCATATCCAGTGAATGTGGATAGAATAATCAGTGATATTTAATGAGCCTGAGGGGGATAATTGTTTTAGTATAAATACACAGGTGATTATTTTTTTTAAATAATAAATAAAAAACTTATTTAAAAAATCATTTATTTCATTTTTCAAAAGCGGTATGCAAATGTAATGAGAGCAGACTTGTGTCACTTATCTCTGCTGAGTCACATAAAATACTTTGTTTTGAAATAGATAAAATAAATCACAATTCCACCTTACCTTTGAATAGCTTTAGACCAAACTGTGTAGCATCTTTAGTGCTTTTAGGAACAGCATTTTCTTTCATCATTTGTAATTCTTCCTCACGTACGGTGACGAAGCGATTGGCCGCCATTTTGCCGAGTCGCTCGAGGTGATTATCGAGAAATAGTCCGAATCTCTTGACCAATCAGTGTGCGCGATTTCCTATAATCACCTCTGTTTTTATACTAATATATATTATCATCCATCATTAAAAAACTTGCTCATTAAGACTTATTAATTATAACCTAATTATAACTTAAGACTATCTATTTGAAGATTATCACTGATTTCAACTATCTATTAACGCATCTGTTATATTTGAGACTTTGTTTTCCCAGGGGTTGCTCTGATCTGTAGGCATTTGGACACGTGAATAAATCTGTTATAAAAATCGCACAAATGATGTGTAACGATGTGTGATGTATACGATCGTGATAATTACAGTAATTTTGACAATGATGATGGCATCAGTGGTACTGATGCAATGACATGAATATGTTCAACAGGAATAATGCTGCCCCCATGCATTTCTTTCTTTCTTTCTTTCTTTCTTTCTTTCTTTCTTTCTTTCTTTCTTTCTTTCTTTCTTTCTTTCTTTCTTTCTTTGTCTCACTTTATTTCTCTCTCTCTCTCAGGTATTTGCCATTCTGTGAGGAGCAGGTGCTGTAGAGGGGGTCAAGGCGCTGATTCAATCTCCTCCTGAGACAAGGAGAGAGAGAGTCTTTGTGGCTGAGAGATAATATGAGTGTGAGAAGTGTAGTAGGAAGTGTAAATGAAAAGAAAAGATGAGAGAGAGAGAGAGAGAGAGAGAGAGAGAGATTATTAGTGTATTCGAGCTTGTGGGTGGTATTTCTGTCATCAGGACTGTGTTTCAGTGCTATCGCCGTCCCTGTGGGCTGTCACTAGGGAGAGAGACCGAGCTGTCTGAAGGGACTGCATGTGTCTTAATGTATAGATCACACAAAGAATGAAACTGCTGTTTTTTTTTCCTCATGTATAGTCTGGGTGGCCTGGTATACAGTTCTTCAGAGTAGCAACAGTCATATGCTACTGGGACACATTATCACAAAGTGTACAGGAGGATGTGATGCGCGCGCACACACACACACACACACACACACACACACACGAGATCATGCAATAGCTGTTCATTGCCATGTCATTCGCATCCTGAAGCTCAAGAGCCATACAAGGCACAAATACTCTTAGCTTTTTCTCGGAAATTCTCTCAAGAACAGTCATGCATTTAAAACACACACTTTTTCCTGTTGAGTGGTGATGGGAGATGAAAGTGTTGTGTGAGTGCGTGTGTGAGTATGATGGTGATGGGTTGGAAGCAGGCCTTGCTGTGTGAACAGGCTGTATTTCCATATAAATCAATGCAGCATTCGCTTCACGCCTTCTCCAAGGGAGAAACACACACACACACACACACACACACACACTTAGTTCTATCCTTTTCGCGCTTATACATAGGTGAAGGTGGTTTGACACATAATCTCACACACACACTGGCCACATTAATAGGAACACCTGTACACCGGCAAATATCCAATCAGTTAATCATGTGGCAGTAGCACAGTGCATGACAGGTCAAGTTAATGTTCATACCAAACATTTGAATGGAGAAAAAAACGTAATTGCAGGGACTTTGACTGTAGCATGATGGCTGGTTGGTGTTTTGGAAATTTCAGGTGCATAGATTTGGGCTCTCTATTCTCCAAATAGACCACACAGGCAGCCATGGAACAAGACACACAATAAACTAGAGGACATAATAATAATAATAAAAAAACAATGGCAAAACCCCATAGTTCTGCCTCTCCCTTAGTGATTTTTTTTTTAAATTATAAAAGATGGCTGGAGAGAAAAGAAGCAAGATAACCACTGACACTGTAGAATTAACTGAAAATACCAGATGCTGGCCTGGCTGGCACTTTCCATTATTTGGAGTGATAAAAAGAGAAAGCTGAAAAAGGATTACGAGGCGAGACATTTCATTAAATGGTTACTGGCCAAGATGGAGGGAATGAGGAAATGAAATCAAATAACACATCATTCCTCTCCACCATTGTTCGTGCCCTGTGTTTTTCTGTGAGGCCAATGTCCATTTTGTCTTCAGCCAGGCGGATGGGAGAAGCAGCAGGAGAAAAAGAGGGAACGATTTATATCAGAGTCCCACCGTTCGCTCAGATTCTCCATCATTGCCACAGTGACTGGTTACCTGGCAACAAAATACACAATGGCGCAGTAACCTTGGTGATGGCATGGCCGTCTGTCTGGAAGGAGAAATACGCCAAGACAGACTGTGTGTGTGTGTGTGTGTGTGTGTGTGTGTGTGTGTGTGTGTGTGTGTGTGTGTGCGCATCAATATCTCAGTATGAAAGATGAAAGTGTGATCTTTGGTAATTATAGACTGGAGAGTGAGAGGATGTCAGCACTGTCATGCCATTAAACTCTCAAATTACTGGCACACAGATGTGTACTCACAACACACACACTCAGTAACCTCATGCCATTTTAGCAGACCTTCCTCTTAAGTTCAAGTGAACCAGTGACTCCCAGATGAAGTGTATCCTGCTGGCTTCACGTCACAATAAAAGTACACAAGACTGATCAAATCATACCCAAATCATGTCATTTTACTCACAAATACCAGATATAAACATGAAAAAATCTGCCAAAAGATGCAAACAAAGGAATAAAGAAAGCAGTGTAAATGTCACCTAACCCAGCGTTCACACTAGCAAGTGACAGGTCCCTTGTGTCTCTTGTCGTTTGTCTCTTGGTGGTGTGTAGCAACGGCTCCTGATGAGCTTTTAGGTATCCGGCATTGTTTGCTTTCTCCAATGACAAACAGTTGTCACCCAAATTAAAATGCATCTAAAGCTAACAAGTTAAATGCAACTTATATAACGCACTAACCAGTGCGGAATTTTATATATTACATAGACATGAGTGTTTTACTGGGAAATACACCACTCGTAGTTTTCATACGAGCTACATCCAGGACATGGAGAACCAAAACCGTGACATAAATCTCTATATGTTACTCATGAGGAAATTGATGAATTGGTTTGATAAATTTGGGTACTTTTTGTTTGTGAATGTGTCTATATAATAAAAAGAACATCACATGTTGGCTTGAAGACATGAAGTTTATCTTCTCGTGTTGAAAAACTCACATTTTTCATCCGATATATATATATATATATATATATATATATATATATATATATATATATATATATATATATATGTTATTTACCAGCTGGGAGGTCCGTATCGTGAAATACTGTGACCGACGTCTTGAAAGTACTCAGTATTCAAGGCCGAGGTCACGGTATTTCACCATACGGACTGACCTTAAGCTGGTAAATAATATATTTATTTTTTTCTTTACCAAATTCTAACAGAAAACGAGAGCGCCCGAAAGGGAAAACTGAGCCGAGCCGCCATTTTGAATCCTCATTCACGGCTGTAATGCAAATGGCTTCCTCCTCGGTATACAAGTGCACTTCCATGGCAGGAAAACAACAACATTTTGCTGCCTATGTAGTCCCCTATTTATACAAATAGGAGTCATTCAGGATTCAGCCATGTTTTTGCTCGGTGTTAGCAGCAGTTAGAGGTTTTTAGCTTTCTCCTGAAATGTTTTCTTTTATTTCTTCTTCCTCAGGGTAGTAAAACTCGCTTTCGCTGTGAACACTGTCGTTATCGCTATCCATGCTGTAAAATTAATGCTATTCTCCTGAGAAATGCTGGCAAAAATTTATAAGATTTTTGATAATCTTGTAAATAAGTCTTATAAAAAAAGATAAATGTTGGCAAAAAATGCTACTATGTTTGTTGTTGTTGTGAACGAGCGAGTCGCCAGAGGTCCATAACAGGGGTCCGTAACTGGGGTCCGTACTGTAGGATATGGACCCACTTGCCAGCCAATCAGAACGCAGGATTTGATGGAAACCAGACCGCGAAAAAAATAAATAAATAATATTGGCTGGATTGATTTTGTGGTATACCAGATATATTCCATTCAGCTAGCATGATACTGAATGAGTCAAAAACGAGTAGCTGAATGGAATATATTTGATAGACCATGAAAAAAAGCCAGCCAATATTATTATTATTATTATTATTATTATTATTATTATTATTCTACATTCCTTTCGGGTGTTCAGTGCGTCTTTCTCTTTCAAAATTGTCTCAAAATCTTCTGTATTTAACGAAGCAAACTTGGCGGCCATGTTTGTTTACACACTGACAGTCTTTTGCTAGTGCGGAAGTTTTACGTCTGCAACATGTGATGTCACATGGTCTTGACAACCATGCAATATCGTAAACCATATTCAATGCTCATTCTCCATTGGGTAGAGTGATGTAATACACGTAGGATAAGCGATATTCTAACAATATTGCATGCTATCGAACCAAATGAATGAAACCCGCTAGAAGGGAATAGAACACGTGTTTTTATTCCATGGAAAAAGTGTCCTGCATGTATAATAATTCCCAATATTTCACTCCAAGATGTCACTCCCAGTGTTTTCCTGCTGACTGGACTTGCACTGTCAAAATACGAACCAGTTCAAACTTTTAATTCTTTTGATAAACTTGCATGTTTTTTTGTGGGGTTGTGTCCAGATAAGATAAAGAACATTACATGGTGGCGCAAAGATCTCCTCATTTTGAAAATATATTCACCACTCGAAGATAAACTTCATATCTTCACACAACCGTGTAATATCCTCTATTTATTTACTTATGTTCTGGTCTTTGTAGACAGATTAGCAAAGCAAAATGTAACTGCGCTAGGTACGCACACTAACTAGTGATACCAGTTCAACAATCTCTGCTACTTCCTTTCGAGCATTATTATTCTTCGTATTGTCTCTATACGCAATTGATAAGAAGTTTTATACCACAATTTTCTTCCATTTCTGCGTGTCAAACTGGGCACTGATTGTAGGTTGGAAGTAATGTTGTGAGTGGGACACTGAAGAAATGTCGGCCCACGTGCGACATACAATTAGTCTGAGGATTTGTTTGTGGCAGTGGTTTGAATTTGTCACATTACAGAATCGTGCCTTATTTGCACTGAATTGAGACCATCTCAATTTCAATTTTGCTTGTTGCACTGTTGCTGAAATCACAGCTCCATGTCACACGCATACAAAGAAAATGAACAGTCTTCTGTCACTTTGTTGCTTGCTATTATGAACATAGGATGCGAAGGATGCACGAGTCTGGTACAGTATTGTGTTATCAGACCATAATACATAAAGGATATTACACAGTTGTGTGAAGATATGAAGTTTACATTACATTAATGGCATTTAGCAGATGTTCTTATCCAGAGCGACATACAACATACCCAGAGCAGCCTGGGGAGCTGTTGCGGGTTAGGTGCCTTGCTCAAGGGCACTTCAGCCATTTCCTGCTGGTCCAGGAAATCGAACCAGCAACCTTTTGGCCCCAAAGCTGCTTCTCTAACCATTAGGCCATGGCTTCCCCCTAGTTTATCTTTGAGTGGTGAAAATATTCACGAGCAAGTGAAGCGAATGAGTGAAAATATTTTCAATATGAGAAGATAAACTTCATATCTTCACGCCACTGTGTAATGTTCTTTACTGTATATTACATGGACACATCCAAAAAAATATGCAAGTTAATCAAATGTATTTTAATTTTGAACCAGTGCAGCATTTTGACAACACGCATCTAGTCAGCGGGAAAACACTGGGACTGACGTCATCGAAGTGAAATATCATGAAATACAGTGGTGCTTGAAAGTTTGTGAACCCTTTAGAATGTTCTATATTTCTGCATAAATATGACCTAAAACATCATCAGATTTTCACACAAGTCCTAAAAGTAGATAAAGAGAACCCAGTTAAACAAATGAGACAAAAATATTATACTTGGTCATTTATTTATTGAGGAAAATTATCCAATGTTTAAAAGTATGTGAACCTTTGCTTTCAGTATCTGGTGTGACCCCCTTGTGCAGCAATAACTGCAACTAAATGTTTCCGGTAACTGTTGATCAGTCCTGCACACCGGCTTGGAGGACTTTTAGCCCATTCCTCCGTACAGAACAGCTTCAACTCTGGGATGTTGGTGGGTTTCCTCACATGAACTGCTCGCTTCAGGTCCTTCCACAACATTTCGATTGGATTAAGGTCAGGACTTTGACTTGGCCATTCCAAAACATGAACTTTATTCTTCTTTAACCATTCTTTGGTAGAACGACTTGTGTGCTTAGGGTCATTGTTTTGCTGCATGACTCACCTTCTCTTGAGATTCAGGTCATGGACAGATGTCCTGGCATTTTCCTTTAGAATTTGCTGGTATAATTCAGAATTCATTGTTCCATCAATGATGGCAAGCCGTCCTGGCCCAGATGCAGCAAAACAGGCCCAAACCATGATACTACCACCACCATGTTTCACAGATGGGATAAGGTTCTTATGCTGGAATGCAGTGTTTTCCTTTCTCCAAACATAACACTTCTCATTTAAACCAAAAAGTTCTATTTTGGTCTCATCCATCCACAAAACATTTTTCGAGTAGCCTTCTGGTTTTTCCACATGATCTTTAGCAAACTGCAGACAAGCAGCAATGTTCTTTTTGGAGAGCAGTGGCTTTCTCCTTGCAACTCTGCCATGCACACCATTGTTGTTCAATGTTCTCCTGATGGTGGACTCATGAACATTAACATTACCCAATATGAGAGAGGCCTTCAGTTGCTTAGAAGTTACCCTGGGGTCCTTTGTGACCTCGTCGACTATTACATGCCTTGCTCTTAGTGGATCGACCACTCCTGGGGAGGGTAACAATGGTCTTGAATTTCCTCCATTTGTACACAATCTGTCTGACTGTGGATTGGTGGAGTCCAAACTCTTTAGAGATGGTTTTGTAACCTTTTCCAGCCTGATGAGCATCAACAACGCTTTTTCTGAGGTCCTCAGAAATCTCCTTTGTTTGTGCCATGATACACTTCCACAAACTTGTGTTGTGAAGATCAGACTTTGATAGATCCCTGTTCTTTAAATAAAACAGGGTGCCCACTCACACCTGATTGTCATCCCATTGATTGAAAACACCTGACTCTAATTTCACCTTCAAATTAACTGCTAATCCTAGAGGTTCACATACTTTTGCCACTCACAGATATGTAATATTAGATCATTTTCCTCAATAAATAAATGAGCAAGTATAATATTTTTGTCTGATTTGTTTAACTGGCTTCTCTTTATCTACTTTTAGGACTTGTGTCAAAATCTGTTTTGGTCATATTTATGCAGAAATATAGAAAATTCTAAAGGGTTCACAACCTTTCAAGCACCACTGTATGTCACTCAGATATGTGCAGAGTCAAAGTACAGATCCCACTGGTCAAATGCTACTCCGATACAAATGAAAGTTGCCCAGTCAGATTTTAACTTAAGTTAAAGTGCTGAAGTGCTTGCTTTTAAAAATACTTAAGTATTAAATGTACATTTTCTGTCAATGCATTGTTGTACGGTATTATTGCCACAACGCTTACAAAACCGAATGCCTCTGAAGCAACCGACTGGATTTACTGATTAACTTGTAGAACCTGTAGAATAAATGCCTGGTACAATGTTACAAAATGAAACACAACTGCACTGAAAAAGAACCACTCATTTTCATTGTTTTGTTGTTGTTGTTGTTTTTATTTCTACCACTCCTTCCCACCCCCACAAAGCAGCATGGTAATGTTCTGACACAGCTCTGGCAGTGTGTGTACACACATGTACGTGTATCTTAATCAGGAAGACAGTGGAATAGCTGTAAATGCAGCTTGTTCAGAAAATAAACATGGCAATCCAACCTGATTAAAACCCAGGTGCACACCTTTCGCTTAATAACTGCTCAACAGCAACACTGCTTTAAACGAGACAAAAAATGCAAGCCCATTTTCTGACATCAAAACAACAACAAAAAAATTCCAACAATTTGTTGACTGACTGACTGACTGTCCATCTCACAGGTCTCATGTGTGTGTGCGCACGCAAGTGTATGTATTCACGCACGTATGAATCTGCCTGTGGAATCATGATGGTTTAACACTAAGCTAGCTAGTCAGTGAAGCTCCACCTGACATGCTAGCAAAATCTTTACAAACTCAAAATCGTATTGGGTAGCTAATGTTACTAGAAGAGAAAGATTTCTACATTTTGTTTATTTGGCAAGATTATGCTAAAACATTTCTTAAACGACTTCAGATAAGTTAGCATTCTTCATGTTAGCATAACTCCGTTTTTACATGCTAACTAACAGTGGCCAAGTAACTAGCTATGTGTTAACATTAGCCGTGCACAAGGCGATGGCAACTTGGCGGGCAAAACCATAGAAAGTCATTTGACTAACCAGACTGCATAGCTATTGCAACATTATCGCTAACTCTAAAAGCACAGACAACTTCACTGCAAGCTTTCTCTTGGAATAAAATGTTTTCATACCTCAATATGCTTCTGCAGGTTGGACGGCGGGTTTTTGTAGGCCATGATGTGGTTCATTTTCAACAAATAAAACAAACATTTAAAATGAAATGACTCTTTATTCCTTTCACAAAACTGAAACATGGGTTCTCGGTATGGCCATGGGTGCGTGCACTCTCCAGAAGAACCGCCTCGTTCCATTCAGCCATCAACTGATCGTGTTAAATAATGCTGCGGAGAAATCATTGAACTTGATTTGTGACGTGACCCTAGTGATTACTGATAGACTGTCTCAGTGTCACCTGTCACAATCACGTTTTAGAAAAGAAAAGAAAGAACATCCACTTTCAAAGCTGCTTCATAGTAAAGAGTAACGAGGACGTTGATAGAAATGTAGTGGAGTAAAAAGTACGATATTTGTCTTTCAAATGTAGTGAAGTCAAAGTCATAAGTTGCCAAAAAATAATACTCAAGTAAAGTACAGGTACTCAAAAAGTGTACTTAAGTACAGTACTCAAGTAAATGTACTTTGTTACTGTCCACCTCTGGAAACGCGATGTATTTTGTAGGAAAAATGCAAGTTTATCAACACAAGAAGATAAACTTCATATCTTCAAGCCAGTGTGTGATTTTCTTTTTATTATATGGACACGTTCACAAACAAAAAGTACCCAAATTTATCAAAACAATTCATCGATTTCCTCATGAATGGCATATAGAGATTTATGTCACAGTTTTGGTTCTCCATGGCCCAGATGGAGTTCGTATGAAAAATACAAGTGGCATATTTCCCAGTAAAACACTCGTGTCTATGTAATACAACAGGTTCAGGAATACAGAATATATTTGGAATGGGAGGGATTTGGGTAAATCAATGTAGTTGTACCAATTCTTGAGGATATGCATAGTTAAACATTTTTTATTCATCTTTGGGGACTTAAGGGAATGTGAAGCAGAAAAACAAACATTAGCATTCAGCTGGCAGAGGTTCAGGTGGTGGAGTGCTGATATCTATCTACGCTGGCTTGACTGCCTTTGCTCACGTGGTCAGTCTAATGGGAGGTCAGGAAAAGCAAAAAGCTCAGTGAACACTTGTTTCGCTCTTTGATTCCTTGCCTTCATCACTTTCCTCTTGCTTTTTCTTTCCTTTTTCTTCCTTTCCTGCTGTTATTCTTTTCTTTTTCAATATTTTCTCGTCTTTCAGATGTCCATTGTATTTGACTGCATTTCCTTGACAACCTAAGCATGCAATGATTAGCAATAATGGCTACCTATGGCTGTGTGAATCATAATTTATAATTCCAATCACAAATGACATGAACAGGCCAGAGTCTCTCTCTCTCTCTCTCTCTCTCTGTGTGACTTTCTCTCTACAAGAGGGAAATAAAAGCGAAATTATTCTCATAAAGCCCGTCAGTCAAGCCATCAAATCACATAGGAACAACTTCTTGCTAAGTTATTAGTGTGGAACCCGAACAGATTGCAGCCGTGGTATTTGGTGCCTGTGCAGTGTAGTGTATAAAGTGCATTTTCTTTTGGTAAATGCATGCTTAGAAAGAATATTTGAACTATGCTGTAGCACTGAATCTGTTGGAATATAGTGTTTCTGACATGCTGATATAGGTTTCTAATTCAGTCTTACACAGGGATGGCAAAAAATACCAAAATGTATTTTGATAAACCATACAAAATACAACAAATGTAATAAAGTGTATGAAGTGTTGCAATTGAAAAATACTTTTTGTAAAGGGGCATTAATTCTGCTGGATAATGGATAACGCTAGTTTTTCTATCCACATTCACTGGATATGAGCAATCGCACGCTCTGATTGGCTACTCTACTACTAAGATATCAGCTCATATACCATGAGTAGGGAAAAACAAAATGTCAGAGCGTGTTGCTCAACCAACTGAGGCCAAAATAAAAACTCTACTCGAAAACAAAACCCCAAAAAATGCAAAAAAAAAAAAAAATCAATAAAATATGGAATAAAAGTATTTGATGGTAAGAACATATATCTTTTTTATTTTTCAAGAATTATTATTATCACATTTTTCACAAATTGCTACTGTCATTTCACCGGTTTGTTTACATTCTAAGCGGAAATGATTTTGTCGGATGTTTTCTGTAAAGTTTTTATTTATTGAATTTGCAAAAATTAAAAATAAAAATGCTCTATTTCTCAAAATGCAGTGAATGTGCATAGAATAAAACAGTTATTCCACTCAATCTCATTGTACACGGCTTGTCAGCTACAGTATCAGCTCATGTACGACTTGATTTCTTAGAATAACTATTAATTATCCTTCAGATACTTCGCATTAAATCAGTGTTACTCAGTTGTACTGTATCTTTGTTTTGAGATGTATTACTGCATAACCACGATCTGTATCTGTTTACTGTGCCAAACATTCGTATATGTACTGTATATGTATTTGGATGAAAAGCCAAAATGGCTATGGCCTAAACCAGAAGAGGTGTTTTCTTTTTTTCTGGACACAGAGTTTGTACCTGCCAGCAGTATTTTCCAACAAATGTAGTTGGTTCTATTTCCAACAAACTAATAGCTTAATTCAAATCAAAATCAAAGTCCTTCCCATGCCATGTGGCGCATAGGGCAGTGCCAATCTCCGTAGCCCTTGGCCTCTCGCCTATTTCATAGCTAGAGTTACAGTGGGGGGCTAGTCCGCTGGTAACCGCGAGAGTTTGACTCCCCACTCGCATCTGTATTGCAGCGTGTCTTGCTAGATAGCAGTAGGTACCATTTTTTATGATGGTCTTTGGTGAATTGGCCTAGTGGTTAGCGTGTCTGCCTCTTGATCGGGAGATCGGGAGTTCTATTCACGGTTGGGTCATACCAATAGCTTAATTACACCACCACAATCTGACCAGGCAGCTACTAAGGTTAAATGAATGAATGCAGCAGTGATGGCTCATCCATAGGGGCAGGTGGTGCACTGTTTATATCAGCCATTTAATAAATGTTCATCTTTATAAAGTCTGCATTCACAACTCTGTCCATTTAAAACACATTAAAAGACTACTTACCTTTGACCAGTGATTTTTTTTTAAAAAGTCACAATTTTACAGATGTAAATCACTGATGTTTTGATGGTTTGCTCATCTTTCTCAATGTTATATAATTGCAAAACAGTGCACGCACTGCTCCATTTAATTCCCATGAAGTTATTATTGCATCCAGTGCTCATTTTTATTTATTTTATTTATTTATTTACCTTTGTTTAACCAGGGAAACAAAATCACATTGAGATAAATATCTCTTTTACAAGTGAGCCCTGGCCAAGGCAGCAGCACACATTACAATACAACACACAGGATGCAAGAAAAACAAAAAGAATTAAAATAAGTATAAAATATAGAATACAATACAAAAGAAAATACATTAAAAAAGTGCAAACAGTTTTGCATGTGTGGTATAGTAAATACATAGAATACAATGTATGATTAAGTAAATACATAAAACAAGATCAAAAATTAAAAACAAGTGCAAACAGTATTGAACGTATGATTAAGATAAAATTTGAAATCGTTGACAGACATAAAAATAGCAAGTCTGAGTGATTTTTGAATCTCATTCCACGCAGCTGACTTAAAACTTAACATAAATGGGAACTGTACGGTAACAAGCACTCATACAGATCCATCAGTCACTTTTCACCAGAGGTGGAGCAGCCAAGACAGTTAATGACTGTTCTTGTTTAATTGTCAAGCTTAAACTCATCTCATCTCATTATCTCTAGCTGCTTTATCCTGTTCTACAGGGTCGCAGGCAAGCTGGAGCCTATCCCAGCTGACTACGGGCGAAAGGCGGGGTACACCCTGGACAAGTCACCAGGTCATCACAGGGCTGACACATACACACAGACAACCATTCACACTCACATTCACACCTACGCTCAATTTAGAGTCACCAGTTAGCCTAACCTGCATGCCTTTGGACTGTGGGGGAAACCAGAGCACCCGGAGGAAACCCACGCGGACACGGGGAGAACATGCAAACTCCGCACAGAAAGGCCCTCGCCGGCCACGGGGCTCGAACCCGGACCTTCTTGCTGTGAGGCAACAGCGCTAACCACTACACCACCGTGCCGCCCAAGCTTAAACTTAATAAATAAAAAAAAAGTGTCATTGCAGACTGTGTGTCAAGGATGCACAGAATATATATTGCAAAGCTTGAAACAAGGAAAGTGAGATTGTCTGTACATCAGATATACAAGTGTTTCACATGCTGAGAGAGGCTGAGAAAAATAAGAAAATGCCTCATTTTCCCAGTGTATGATTTTTGAGTTGTAGTTGCTGGAGTGCTGTAACTGCATCACTGTAAATGCATTGTGCAAGCTTTATATGTGACCACAGTAAGCAGTTAGAACAACAAAAAATTCACAACAAAAAAAGTCATGCAAGCTGAACTTCTAGTCTCAACCAGACACCCTGTTAACCTTTCTGTCAAGCTTTCTATAATAATAATAATAATAATAATAATAATAATAATAACTAGATAGATACTGTGACTAAAGTCACAGTGATTTGCGCTAGCTTTTCCAAACCGGGACGCCTGGTCACCGTACCCTATAGATCCGGAAAGGTAAGAGATAGAGAATGATACTTAGTGAGGAAAAAGGCCCGTTTTTCATGGATCATTCTGGTTCATTGATCCAGATCAGCACCAAAAGTCATAGCAGCTTAATTCAGCCCAGAGGTATTCTTCATGTGAACTTTGGTGATGATTGGTTGAAAACTGAGGGAGAAATAGCGTCCTAAAAATGTTAGGAGAATAATAATAATAATAACATTAATAATGGGTGGCATGGTGGTGCAGTGGTTAGCACTGTCGCCTCACAGCAAGAAGGTTCTGGGTTTGAGCCCCGTGGCCGGCGAGGGGCTTTCTGTGTGGAGTTTGCATGTTCTCCCCGTGTCTGCATGGGTTTCCTCTGGGTGCTCCGGTCTCTCCCACAATCCAAAGACATGCAGGTTAGGTTAACTGGTGACTCTAAATTGAGCATAGGTGTGAATGTGAGTGTGAATGGTTGCCTGTGTCTATGTGTCAGCCCTGTGATGACCCGGCGACTTGTCCAGGGTGTACCCCGCCTTTCGCCCGTAGTCAGCTGGGATAGGCTCCAGCTTGCCTGCGACCCTGCACAGGATAAGCGGTTACTGATAATGGATGGATGGATGGATGGATGGATGGATGGATGAGTGGACTTCCTGAACTGAGATCCACCATAACATCATGAGCATGAGTTTACTCGTGTCACCATGGCAAGTATTTTGATATAAAATTACGTTTTTTTTCTCCCTTTTCACCAATTCATAAATACTTTAAATATATGCATTAGAAATGCTGCACAGCCTTGACTCTGGTTCATGTCAGTGTTTCAATGCTCATATCAAAGGTAATATATGTATCGTAAATATAAGCTATTCCTGTTCTTGTATTTGTAACACTAAAATATGGTAAAAAAAAAATTGTGACACTAAAAATCAACCCAGGAAGCACATAATACTGTAAGCATGTGCAAGAAGTGAAACACTGCTCTGAATCAAGGAGCCCAGGGATTCTACGCACGTCTGTGACATGAGTAACCAAGTGTCAGAGGACAAATGATAACAATGTGCTGCCTCATATTGGACCAGTTCTCTGTCTGGAGCCTGAAGGCACCATAGATTTGCTGGACCTGATATGACACTTTCAAAAGATGTCATCAGAACAAGTGTGTTGAGAGAGGTGTGAACGGTGTCGAATGTTTATGGGAAAGAGAGGCAAACAGGAATGCAGCCAGTCAGGGAAGACAAGTTCAGACATTGCAGCATGCGTACTGACAAACAAGATAATTAATGCAAATATGAGACAGGGTACTGTGCGCACAGATTTCACAGCCAAACATACACAAATATTACAGTGAGAGAGAGAGAGAGAGACAGGGGAGATAGAGTGTGCTGTTTTCCTGAACCCCCTCTCTCTTTCCCCCCTCTCCTTCATCCCTCCATCTCAGCACATGTTTCAGGCATGTTGTCGTGGAAACGGCGTGCTCTACCCATTAGAATGTGGTGATGTGTTTACGCATACGGGAGCTGCTGCTGGATGATTTTCCATCTCGTTCGGCCTTTGAAACCAAAGATAAAGAAACCCTGAAACTGCGAGAGAAGAGCCAAACTAATCAGCCTCTTCTGTGCTCTCCCTTTCATCCCCTTTTATACCTGCTGCTCTATTTTAATTTCCTTTTGTCTTATATTATATATGCACCCCCCCAATAAATAAATAAATAAATTAATTAATTAATTAATAAAGCAGATGCATACACACCAACCATTCTATTCTGTTGGCACTTTGTGGGTCGCTCCAATCAAACCAAACAAGAAAATGAGGCTCTTGTACATGTAAGTACAAAGACACAAGCAAGAGGGATATAGTACACACTTAGCCACACACACTATCTGATACAGATTAGACTGGGTTCAGGGTTCAGGGATGTACAAGAAAGGCCCAAAAAAGACAAGGAGAGGCAGAGTGAGTGAATTTGATATGGGTGTGTGTGTGTGTGTGTGTGTGTGTGTGTGTGTGTGTGTGTGTGTGTGTGTGTCAGATGGGAAGATGAGTCAATACATGACTTTGGCTTTTGCTCTTCGGCTGTGGGTTTCATGTGACATAGTCAGTCAATAGCTCCATTCATCCCTAAGCACTTGATGCATACCAGCATCTGTAACAACCTCCTGGATTAATATCAGTAAATTCTTATTCACAGACAGCCAGAACCATCCCTAACTCAAAAACACACACTCACAAATTAATCTAATATTACAGACGTGTACATATTCTGTTCACCATGATTTATATAAAACTGTTTTGTTAAATATAACAACTGGGGCTGTTTACATAAGGGTGTCTCGAGGGTTCTTTGAATAGTTAACAGTTCTGTCTTACTAGGTTTTCTGAAAAGGAAACTCTGTTAAAAGGTTCAGCATAGGATGGTTAGAGGTTTCCCCAGCATGACGAACTCTATTCAGAGTGATAGAGTGCATTACATTTAAACTGTAATGCACAGGTAAGCCCTGATCCCATGACACTAATATGTGATACACAAAAGCTTCTGTTGATTTGATTTTATGTCCCATGTTCTATCATGTTTGTCACGACCCATCAGACTTGAGTCAGCTAAAATCAATGACTGAAGAACTGAAACTGCATCAAACAGGCAACAACCACACTGGAACAGTGGTAGTATTGGACCTGGTCAAGGCCATGCTCTGAACAGTGGGGTGTCTGGACTTGGACATGGTCCAGCTCTCTGCAATCAAATGAACTGGTCTTTTGGCACCCTTAGGTGGTTTGTGGAGCCTTGGTGTGAGATCAGAATCTATCAGCTAGCTAGAACTGAAGGCAGTATGGCTGGCCCTCAAGTTTAACTGTTCTAAGACATTCAGACAATGTTCTGACAGATATGTCAATAACTAGGCCAGTGCCAAATCAGATGGCTCTCTCCACCTTGCATCTTTGAAAACTGATCAGGCAGGCCCATTAAGGGTTAGTCTATTTTTGCGTACTGGGACTTAACAATGGTGCAACAGGTGCAATGTCAAAACAGCACATATGCCCCAAAGAATGGTGTCTGCACCCATAAGTGGTGTCCGAGATCTGGAAAAGGTTTGACAAGATTCAGGTAAGCCCTTTTGTCATCAACTTTTCATCAATTGTGGTTCTCCTTGGTGAAGCCAGACAACCCACTGGGACAGAAAGCACTGGCCGACAACTAACATCTCCATTTCTTATACAAGCAATTTCCCCATTCTACAGTAAGGTGTATATAGTCACCATTGTAGCACACCACAGCACTGTGGATGACATCTTGCTGAGAACTCATAATCTTATTACAACCTTTAAAAATAGGAGCAAGACTCCTTTGTCCAGCATGCTCCCCCAAGACCCTTGTGCTGCAGTCCCTTAAGACCTCTTATGAGCCCAGGTTCTGCAGCATTGCCCTTCCCAATAGTGTGAGTACAGTGGTCATTACCAATTGCCTGTCCAACAGTCCTAGGGTTCCTCATGATATATGAAATGACATGGCATATGTTATCCAGGTGGTTCTTACCAGTGGTAGTACCTTTGTAGAGGGGGCAGCCATGCCCGTACTTCTCAGGTAGCTCCACTACATTGATCCACACACCACGCTCAGCTCATGCTTCTACCTCCTAGTAGTTGCTTAGGCACAGCGGTGAGTAACACCTGAGCACCCCTCTTGGAAGATCAGCAAAACATTGTGCAGATAGACAGTCAGTGGATTCTGACTGGTAATGGGGCATGTCTCATCCCACCCTCAGTGCCAAATAGAGCCCATATGGGTGAAGGTGGAGAAACTGCAACAGTTGCTGCAACCAGTTGCAAGGGCAGTCCATGCTTATGGATCCTGGCCAGTTGCTGCACCCATGTCCACTCTCTGCATGGAACAGGGAGAGGAAGATAAAAGGATTCCTAAACAAAGCTCATTTCACCCAATCTACTTGCTGTACTTGAGCTGTGTGGAATCGAAGACATCCTGAAATCCAACCTGAAATCATATGGCATTTGCATTGACACCTGGGAAAGACTAGCCCTAAATCATGCTGTAAGGCATAAGACCTGTCATGCTGGCGTGGAGTATCTTGAATGCTGCCACATCGACCAGCTTCAAGAGTGTCGAAGAGTCCGCCATGCCAACATCCAAGCTCCACCCTTGGCAGGCAATGACTTAATCTGCCTTGACTGCCAGCATCAATGCTGTTCATGGATAGGACTAGCCAGCCACCATCACAGCCACATCTGATATCACTGAAATGCAGACAGAGAGGAGATCCATCAGACCCAACAACTCAGTCTATCAACAATGCCAGAACAGGTTTGAGATAGAACACCTTAATTTAAATGAAAAGGAAATACGAGGGTAAGTCAAAAAGTTCTAAGACAAATGAAAAAAATCTTTATTTATGAAAATAACAAAGCTATTTCTCTACATATCCTCCATTTAAGTCTAAACACTTCTGCAAGTGGTGTTTCCATTGGAGAATTCCTTCTTTATATTCCTTTTTTGAATTCTTTTGAATTCCTTTTGAAATTATAACATCTGTCTTAGAACTTTTTGATTTACCCTCATATTAACATTACAGCAGGGGCGGCACGGTGGTGTAGTGGTTAGCGCTGTCGCCTCACAGCAAGAAGGTCCGGGTTCGAGCCCCGTGGCCGGCGAGGGCCTTTCTGTGCGGAGTTTGCATGTTCTCCCCGTGTCCGCGTGGGTTTCCTCCGGGTGCTCCGGTTTCCCCCACAGTCCAAAGACATGCAGGTTAGGTTAACTGGTGACTCTAAATTGACTGTAGGTGTGAATGTGAGTGTGAATGGTTGTCTGTGTCTATGTGTCAGCCCTGTGATGACCTGGCGACTTGTCCAGGGTGTACCCCGCCTTTCGCCCGTAGTCAGCTGGGATAGGCTCCAGCTTGCCTGCGACCCTGTAGAACAGGATAAAGCGGCTAGAGATAATGAGATGAGATGAGATTAACATTACAGCACATGAAAACATTTGTATGCTTCTTTGTGGCAACAATTTAGGGAAGACTCACACATGGGTGGCACGGTAGTGTAGTGGTTAGCACTGTCGCCTCACAGCAAGAATGTCTGTGTGGGTTTACTTTAGGTGTTCCGGTTTTTGCCCACAGTCCAAAGACATGCGGTTAGGTTAACATTGGCTGAAGTGCCCTTGAGCAAGGCACCTAACCCCCAACTGCTCCCCGGGCACTGTAGCATAGCTGCACACTACTCTGGGTATGCGTGTGTGTGTTCACTGCTTCAGTCGGGTTAAATGCAGAGGACAAATTTCACTGTTCTTGAGTGTGCATGTGACAAATATGGGCATCATGGTCAGGTGTTCACATACTTTTGGCCACATAGTGTATATAATTGTTGTTCTATGAACCATAATCACATAGTTAAATGACTGAAAATTGCCGGGGTCATTCAGAGCCCACATCGATCCAGACATATGGTCACTTTGTGACTTTGTTGAACAGTCTCAGCATGTGGTTGCATGCTAACAAGAATGTATCTAAGTTATTCTCTCCATCCCTGGCAGTTAGCCAGTGTTCACTGAACCACAGTTATACATGTAACTGCCATTCACTATACGCTCTTAGAAAATCATTTTGGTTGTCCCTCTGGGGGATTCCGTAAGGATTTGAGGTGCATCCTCCAACAGGGTGTTCCAAGTAGAACCATTGTTTGGAAGCTAAGAACTCTTCTTAATTATCTGTTTCCTTTCAACCATATAGAAATGTATGACAGTATTATAAGAGTAATATAAATGCCACAGAGAAAAGAAATCATCTTTTCCTAGGTCCACAGAATAACAGTAAGTTAAGAGAGTATAGTTAAACTGTGGCAATATCATAATTATTGTCAAGCCCCATAGTAAAACCATGGTAATGTTGTAGTATTTCTTATTCATTAATCACAGTTACTATGAAGTACCACAGTTAACGGCACAGTACCAGGTATCATAATAAAACCATAAAAACTTAGTGACATCTCATAATGTTATGTTCTCCTGTGAATTCATCTCCTGTGGCTGGTTGAGTGTGTTTGCATGCTGGTATTAGCGCTGCTTTCTGAACCTTTCTTTAGCAGACTGCATTGTGGAATGGTGCAGTCCTGCCTCCCTATATGAGCCTGCAGTCTGTGATGAGCCCATCGAGAAATGAACTGATTTAATGAAGTGCTTTTATTACCATTGAGGGACAGACAGCTCTCCTCAGGGAAAAGACCATAACACTGCATTACACACACACACACGCATTACACACACACACACACAGAGGAAGACGATACACAGAATGCAGAATGAGATGAACTACCTATGTATTTAAAACATGAAGAATAAGAAGAGAGAAGAATGACAGCTTGCTTGTTTGCATGTATATTTGTGTGTGTGTGTGTGTGTGTGTGTGTGTGTGTGTGTGTGTGTGTGTGTGTGTGTGTGTGTGTGTGTCCGCAGTATGTCATTTAGCTGAAGGTTCTGCACTGCCTAAGTGGCAGTGAGTGCCCAGGGAGTCTGATTTGTGGTGCAGCTATTTTGGATATTCATTATTAATGGACGCTGGCCTAAATTAGGACCTGAACATCCAGTCTACAGCATGACTTTCTAAATGAGATGCTCTGCAGGACACATACATACGCTCATGCTAGTGCATGTCGATGTACTGTTAAAGTATTAAAGAAAAGTAGAAACATGCTTATTTTCTTAAAAAAATACACACACTGCTGTGCAATCTTAAAGTGTATTTATTCATTGAGTGAACATGATGAAAATCAGAGAAACACAGGCTTTTTACACACACACACACACACACACACACACACACACACACACACACAATCATATATTCACAGCCCGATTCTGTCACCCAGTCACGATTCAACCCAGATAAACACTGGCACAACACAATGAGCTAACACAATGCCCACTGATTGTTAATCAGCGCATTCATATACACACACGACATGGTGCATTGGAACACACCTGTGAACTCTGCTGGAGCTGTATTGAAAGATACACACCTGCTAACTTTGCTAGAGTCACTTCCGAACAGGCACACACAACATAACAGAATGACACACAGTGCTCACAGAAGCTATCCAAATTGGCCTCACATGCCACCTCTGCTCCTGAATGCTAATATGTCTAACCTTCAAGATGGTTACATTTATTTTAGAGCACTGATTGCAAAGATTACAGCAGAAAAACAAAATTATGCTCTTTAAGCATTTTATTATCTGTGGTAGAGCATTTTATTTTGAGTTACCCTTTAGATTTATTTACAGTAGAAGCATCCAGCTCAAGGGTCTCGCAGTGGCTCTTAAACCACTGAGTTGCTCAGTGTGTCAGAGTCTGTAGGAGTTCATGTAAACTATATAACCAAATGTTTGTACATACCTGACCATTACACTCGTGCTTCTTGAACATCCCATTTCAGAATCAGTCCCCTTTTGCTTTTTTATAATAACCTCTACTATTCTGGGAAGGCTTTCTGCTAGATTTTGGAGCATGACTGTGGGGATTTGCCTATTCAGTCACAAGAGCATTAGTGAGTTCGGGCATTGATGTTAGGCAAGCAGGCACAGTCAGGATAGCAGTTCATCCAAAACATGTTCAGTGGAGTTGTGGTCAGGGCTCTGTGCAGGCCATTTGAGTTGTTCAACACCAAACCATGATGGAAAAAATGAAGGCAAAGCATGTCTTCATGGCGCTCACCATGTGTACATGGATGATCTAGTGAAGAAGAAGAAGAACGACAACAACAACTTTATTTATCACACATACACTTAAGCACAGTGAAATGTCCCCATCTGAAGCAGTGAACACACACCTGCACAATGAGCACATGCACATACCCAGCCGTGCTACAACACCCAGGGAGCAGCTGGGGGGTAGGTGCCAAGGGCACTTCAGCCCAAGGCCACCCCATGTTAACCTTTGAACTGTGGGGGAAAACAGGAGCACCAAGAGGAAACCCATGCAAACACAGGGAGAACATGCAAAGTCCATACAGAAAGGCCACTGGGTTTGAACCCAGAACCTTCTTGCCATGAGGCAACAGTGCTAACCACTACAGCATATAATGACATTCTAAACAATTGTGTGCTTCCACCTTTGTGGCAACAGTTTGGGGAAGAACCCAGATGTGGGTGTGATGATCAGCTGTCTACATAGTTTTGGCCATATAGTGTATGCTTCTGAGAGTGGGAGCAAGATGTCAGAAAACTCATCACATAGGAGTGTCATTTGACTTACTTGTCGTAGTCAGATATTTGACATCTCTCGTCATTGTTCTCAGCTGAATTGGTGGCCCACTTCCAATGTTCCAGTAGTGACACTGGAGGAAATTGTCAGGAGCTTCAACTCTGTTCCTGGGATGAGACAAATTTATTTTTTCTAACTTAGACTCCCTGGCAGCATGGTGGTGCTATAGGTAGCGTTTCTGCCTAACAGCTCCATCCTGATCTCAGCTTAAATTGTCTGTTCATAGTTTTGTATGTTCTCCGCATGTCTGTGTAGGCTTCCTACAGATTCTCCGATTTCCTTCCACCTCCCAAAAACATGCATATAGAGGCTTTGCACCATCACATGACTCCAATGGTAACTACACCGCCATGACAGGAGGCAGTGATTCATTCAGCCAGGTTAGTTGTTATTGATCATTATGGGAAGGTTTTGCTGCATTTTTGGATGTACAAATCATTTTGAACAAGACAAAGACATCAGATTTTTTTTAATTTACCAAAAGTAATTCATCATCAGGGGGAAAAAAAACTAGAGAGATTTCTAAATATAGAAGGGAAAAACTGGGGGGGGGGGGGGGGCATTCAGTGGGACTTGGTGTTGAATGGAAAGGTCAAAAACCCTAGGTTATGCTCACTTAATTTCCATGAAGGTAATAATTCCAAAAAATAAAATCACAACAGCAAGGGGCTCGTTCTGAGTGGCACGGTGGTGTAGTGGTTAGCAAGAAGGTTCTGGGTTCAAGCCCAGTGGCCGATGGGGGCCTTTCTGTGTGGAGTTTGCATGTTCTCCCCGTGTCCGCGTGGGTTTCCTCCGGGTGCTCCGGTTTCCCCCACAGTCCAAAGACATGCAGGTTAGGTTAACCGGTGACTCTAAATTGACCGTAGGTGTGAATGTGAGTGTGAATGGTTGTCTGTGTCTCTGTGTCAGCCCTGTGATGACCTGGTGACTTGTCCAGGGTGTACCCCGCCTCTCGCCCATAGTCAGCTGAGATAGGCTCCAGCTTGCCCGCGACCCTGCACAGGATAAGCGGTTACTGATAATGGATGGATGGATGGATGGATGAAGGTGCTCATTCTTATCCAGTGAAGTGAACATGAGTATCAACACAGCAGCTTGGCTGAGCCTAACCTTCACCGAGACTTGGGGATTCTTTGGAGCACGTTGTGTGCGTGCTTGGGACCTAGTCATTATGGTAAACACCTGCTACTGATTTGAGTGCAATCAGCACACACATATAAGGACACAGAGGCTTTGCGAAGTATTAACATTGTCACGTTTGTTTGTAGCCATGTCTATGACTCTGCTTTCGGTTTCATTTTTGTAAATATCATGCCTGCTAATACACTCTTCCTGCACTTAGATCCGTCTACCGCCGCATACCTGAGAGAATACTTCACAAAGTCTCTGTGAAAAGTGTCCTTATATGTGTGTGATGATTGCGCTCAAATCATCATCAGGTGTTTCCCATAATGACTGGATCCCAAGCGCGTGCACAACGCGCGCCGAAGGATCCCTGAATGTAAAGGCACTTTAAGTCTTGGTGAAGGTTCGGCTGTTTCATGGTCACTTCACTGTATAAGAATGAGCACAACACTGTTGTGAAATAAAAAAATTTTTATTCTTATTTTCATGGAAATTAAGTGAGCATACCAGAGGGTTTTTAACCTCTCTTTTTGACACAGAGTCCCGCTGAATGTTTTTTTTTTTCATTTTCCCTTCTACATTTAGAAATTTCTATATTTTTTCCCCTGATGATGAATTCCTTTTGGTAAATAAAAAAATCTGATGTCTTTGTGTCATTCAAAACGATTTGCACATCCAAAACCGCAGCAAAACCTTCCCATAACGAGCAATAACAACTAACTTGCTGAATGAAGCACTACAAGCATGCCCCCTGTCATGGCGGCGTAGTTACCATTGCTACTGGATCACGTGACGCTGCAAAGCCTCTATAGGTGGGCTGGTTGTGATAGAAATTGCACCTAAGTGTGAATGTGAATGTCTGAACATTTGTGTGTATAGATGGGCATTCCATTCAGGGTGAATCCCTGCATTGTGCCCAGTGTTCCAATGATAGTTTCTTGTGGAGTAAGTATTCAGGAAATGCTTTGTGTAGCCTAGCTCACTACATTTTAAAATCTTAACCAACACCAGTAAAATGATTTAATTCAATTCAACGAGAACTGCAACATTCTGATTTCTAACACTACATGATACCCTTTTGCTTGAGCAAAACTATGTACGTCTGTGGTTACTACTGCCTCTTTACTCCCATGTACACTTGTGTTACACTGATAGCATGTCCCAACAAAAAAAACAACAACAACAACATTGAGGAATACTTCTATTCTCAGAGTTTACTGTTCAGTTCCACAAATTGTCCATTCTACTTCTGATGAGCCAGATTTGTGTGTGTGTGTGTGTGTGTGTGTGTGTGTGTGTGTGTGTGTGTGTGTGTGTGTGTGTGTGTAAGTGCAATTAGAATACATACAAGTGTGTAAGTGGAAGGAGGAGCAGTGTGACAGAGGAGAGGAAGTACGTACTTGACCACCATGATAGTTTAATGCGTTTGATGTGACTCCACACTTGCACTGGCACATGCAAGCAAGGACACACACACACACACACACACACACACACACACACACACACACACACACACACACACACACACAGCTGATCCTTCCACTCAGGGGGGCAATGAGATAGAGGTCGTAGATGGTCTGATGAATAATTAATGAGACAAATTCATAGCATGAATATTTGATAACTACATGTATCTCATATGGTGGGTTCAAAGGGTGCTCCGCCCACTTCTTTAAACTCAGTTCAAGTGTGTTTGTGTGTGAGAGGAATACAGAAATGGCAAACATTATATGTGTATGAAAAAGTAAGAAATTAAAAAGTATGATATAGCTTATTGTTTCTACTGGCAGTGTATATTGTGTCGTCTTGTGTCTCTTTGTCTTTATAACTCTGTCAACATCCTTCTGTTGCTCCTCCAATTCTCTTATCACTTCACATGCCTATCAGACTCGTTCAGCCCCTGCTATCTCTCCTCTCATCTTTCTTTTTCACTCCCCTGATCCTTTATGTTACTGGCAGAGCTGCTTCCTCGCTGCTCTGTAGCTAGCACACTGAGTGTCAGTGGAGTTCACTCAATTCAAGTGATATTGTCTTGGTTATTGTGATGTATCATCAATAATTTTATGGTACATTTGTTGCTCTGAGCCACCTGTGTGTGTGTTTGTCTGTCGACCTGCCCGCCAGACTGATCTGCTTACATATTTACATGTTTTCTTTATGCATCTGTGTGTGTTTTTCTTTTTTAATTTTCCAATCAGGGGAGATGGCGTTGAGGTTGCTGGGGTGGCACGGACTAGCTCTGAAATCTGATTTGCCACCCCAATTGTTTTTTTCCCCAAATACCTGGTTGATAACATGGTGTCCATCCAACACCTGGAAGACACTGATGCATATAGTAAGAGTAAATAATAGTATTGCACCCCTATATTGTTTTTTACATCTCTATGTCTGTAGTGTATATGCAACAATATGCTTCTGTTCAGTTCATACATCATCAATGAGACAACATTTGTTCATACAAAAAAGAAAAACTTAATAGGCCTTAATCAGAGTAATTTTGATACTGACACATTTTCATGTTTTTGGATTTTTACCCTTTCTAGCAGTAAACTGGCATTCCCTTCCACTGGTGGAACAGAAATCGACTTAGCAGACATTTTCAATCAAATATAAACAAATTAATTATTTTATCGCCACAAGTCTGTTAAAAGATTTGTCAGGACATTGTTGGGTGTCTGTATGGATGGTATCGTGACTCTGTTTTTAGCTGCTGGTGAGCAGGGTGATGGGAAATGGGAGGGATGTGAGCCCCCTACTGGCAAGCATTTTACACCTCTCCACAAGAACATTGGTATCCTTGACTTGCAAGTGACGTCAAAGCAAAATAGAAACCTGGATGTCGGCCATGCTGGTGGATATACAAATGTGGGGTCAAGCGACATTCCATACGAAGCATAGTCACGCATGCGCAACTCTCTTTGTTTTTCCACTGCATTAAGCATTATTTTACAGTGGTGCTTGAAAGTCTGTGAACCCTTTAGAATTTTCTATATTTCTGCATAAATATGACCTAAAACATCATCAGATTTTCACACAAGTCCTAAAAGTAGATAAAGAGAACCCAGTTAAACAAATGAGACAAAATATTATACTTGGTCACTATTTATGAGGAAAATTATCCAATATTACATATCTGTGAGTGGCAAAAGTATGTGAACCTCTAGGATTAGCAGTTAATTTGAAGGTGAAATTAGAGTCAGGTGTTTTCAATCAATGGGATGACAATCAGGTGTGAGTGGGCACCCTGTTTTATTTAAAGAACAGGGATCTATCAAAGTCTGATCTTCACAACACATGCTTGTGGAAGTGTATCATGGCACGAACAAAGGAGATTTCTGAGGACCTCAGAAAAAGCGTTGTTGATGCTCATCGGGCTGGAAAAGGTTACAAAACCATCTCTAAAGAGTTTGGACTCCACCAATCCACAGTCAGACAGATTGTGTACAAATGGAGGAAATTCAAGACCATTGTTACCCTCCCCAGGAGTGGCCGACCAACAAAGATCACTCCAAGAGCAAGGCGTGTAATAGTCGACGAGGTCACAAAGGACCCCAGGGTAACTTCTAAGCAACTGAAGGCCTCTCTCACATTGGCTACTGTTAATGTTCATGAGTCCACCATCAGGAGAACACTGAACAACAATGGTGTGCATGGCAGGGTTGCAAGGAGAAAGCCACTGCTCTCCAAAAAGAACACTGCTGCTCATCTGCAGTTTGCTAATTATTCCTTTAGAATTATACCAGCGAATTCTAAAGGAAAATGTCAGGACATCTGTCCATGAACTGAATCTCAAGAGAAGGTGGGTCATACAGCAAGACAACGACCCTAAGCACACAAGTCGTTCTACCAAAGAATGGTTAAAGAAGATTAAAGTTAATGTTTTGGAATGGCCAAGTCAAAGTCCTGACCTTAATCCAATCGAAATGTTGTGGAAGGATCTGAAGCGAGCAGTTCATGTGAGGAAACCCACCAACATCCCAGAGTTGAAGCTGTTCTGTACGGAGGAATGGGCTAAAATTCCTCCAAGCCGGTGTGCAGGACTGATCAATAGTTAGCGGAAACGTTTAGTTGCAGTTATTGCTGCACAAGGGGGTCACACCAGATACTGAAAGCAAAGGTTCACATACTTTTGCCACTCACAGATATGTAATATTGGATCATTTTCCTCAGTAAATAAATGAGCAATTATAATATTTTGTCTCATTTGTTTAACTGGGTTATCTTTATCTACTTTTAGGACTTGTGTGAAAATCTGATGATGTTTTAGGTCATATTTATGCAGAAATATAGAAAATTCTAAAGGGTTCACAAACTTTCAAGCACCACTGTAGCTATGCCATTTCTTTGTGCTGTATATGGTTGTGGTCACAACAGTACTCGTGACCGTGGCATGTTCTGATTTTTTAGAATTCCGTCCGTGATTCGGAAAGAGGGCGAGGAAACTCTGAGGCTTAGTACGGAGAGGAGACGATCACAGCTGAACAACATCGACAGGGCTGATCTAACAGAGGCTAAAATCAAAACAGTTTGTGTTTGCAGTAACCATTTTATCTCAGATGAGATTCAAAATCTTTCTCAATAATATCTCATCTCATTATCTCTAGCCGCTTTATCCTTCTACAGGGTCGCAGGCAAGCTGGAGCCTATCCCAGCTGACTACGGGCGAAAGGCGGGGTACACCCTGGACAAGTCGCCAGGTCATCACAGGGCTGACACATAGACACAGACAACCATTCACACTCACATTCACACCTACGCTCAATTTAGAGTCACCAGTTAACCTAACCTGCATGTCTTTGGACTGTGGGGGAAACCGGAGCACACCCACGCGGACACGGGGAGAACATGCAAACTCCACACAGAAAGGCCCTCGCCGGCCCCGGGGCTCGAACCCAGGACCTTCTTGCTGTGAGGCGACAGCGCTAACCACTACACCACCGTGCCGCCCCTCTCAATAATATCATGGAAGAATTTTATTTTGTGTTGCTAGAATTTTGCTCTAAAATGAGCGTTCTCTTGTGATGGTTCACTCGCTCATTGTTATAATTTTAACATGTGTATTACCATTTCACTTCTAGAAGTGCCAGTAAAATTATATGATAAAAACAATCCAGACTGGGCACCCACTCGGAAAATGAGCTCGGTTTCATCCAAGGTCGGACTTGATTCTTCAGCAGCCAATCCAGATTGAACGTGATATCTGGGTACTCAATAGTCTGTAGAAGCATCTTATCTTCAGAAAGGTCTGACTTTTTAAAATAATTTGGATTAAAACCACACATATCTAGCTTCTCTTTGTATCGAATTTTCGCTTGACCATTCAAATCATGGTAATACTGAGAAAATTCAACATTATTTACAGACTCACTTTTAGCAGCTGCCATCCTAGTTGCTTTGTATATCCACCATCATGGCAGACGCTCATGATGTAGCACATTTTGATCACGTGGTTGCAAGTCATCTATAGAGATTAAACAGACAGCACAAGTAAAGCTTTTTGATAGTAAAACACCATATATAGTAGCTGTCACAATAAAATGATAACATTTAAACCTAGTAGGCTAGGTAAAAAAAAAAAGAAAAATAAATTCTTATGAAAAACTGCACGTTCTTAAGGCCTCAATTGTCTACTTTCATACACTGTGGAGTGTGACATTGCAAATAAATTCAAAGCTGAACACAGACACCCCAAAACAGGCAGGAATTCCTTTTTTTTTTTGGCCTCTGGTAAAGAGTTAAACACATAAAAGTACTCTTGGGAACTCTCTGGTCTGCCAATTTATGCTTTATAGTCCTAGTATTGCCAATGTTGCCATTGCAATGGACTTGCTCAATCAAGGAACTCCAGTTTTCTTTGAACCTAATTCCTTTCTATTGCACCCGTAGCATATTTTTCACAGTGATCACAGTGTGCACCCTGTATACAGTATGTACTGTATGTGTACCTGATCCCTACACATCTATCCTGAGACTGCTGTGCCTTATATCACCCTCCGGACTGCCCTGATTTGTCCCGATGCTCTACTTTTGCTTGGAGCTTTCATAATTTGTGACCCACCTTATGCTGTTATGGATGGTCCCATGTCAAAAACACTTTATTCCCAAGACACACCCTTGCTTCAGTGGATAATCTCACCTTGATACTGTAGATTTGTCCCCAAGAACTGCTGGTGTAATCATAAAGAACATAGTCCTATGCGCAGTACAGGATTCAATATAATCATTTGTCCCCAAGAACTGCTGGTGTAATCATAAAGAACATAGTCCTATGTGCAGTACAGGATTCAATATAATCATATTGAACATCCTTTCAACCCCTTTTTGTACAGTATTTACTCTTCTATATCTGTGTACAGTAACGATAAGAATCTAGCCAGTTTCACCCAGACTGCAAGTTGGCCTAGTGGTTAGTGTGTCTGCCTCTGAATCAGGGGATTGCGAGTTCTACTCATGGTTGGGTCATACCAAAGGCCATCATAAAAATGGTACCTACTGCCATCTGGCAAGGTATGCTACAATACAGATGTGAGTAGGGAGTCAAACTCTTGTGGTTACCAGAGGACCAGCCACTGTAACCCTAGCTATATGATAGGTGAGAGGATGAGGGCTATGGAGATCGGTACCACACCCATGCACCTCAAAGAGCTGGATAGTACTGGGACAGGAGACTGTGTGGGAAGACCAGATCCTGGTGTGGGAGGAACTTTGACAGTTTCACCCAGAAAGCAATGGGTTCCCTTTTGAGTCTGGGTCCTCTCGTTGTTTCTTCCTCAAGGAGTTTATCTTCTCACCCCTTCACCTCTGGTTTGCTCATTAGGGATTTATGTCTACTCCGAATTTCAGCAAACCTGCTTTGTGATCATGTCCATTGTTAAATGTGCTATATAAATAAAATTATACTGAATAGAACTGAATTTATGATTACAACGAGACAGTTTGGACACCTAAATGAAGAATTAAAGGGAGAAACCTGTTTACTTGAAAATTCCTTCATGCAAGTCGAAGAACAGTTGTTGCAGCAGACAGCTGTCCCAACAACATTCATTTTTTTCTCTCAGTACAGGGAAAAGTTGAAAACTTTTGTCAGTCGTAATCACACATATGGTACAGATGAAATTAGGTGGAAAAAATATTGAATCGGTTTACATTTCCAGCGCAACTGCAGTTGAAAAAAGTGCTGGAGAAACTTTTGGCTATTTTTGTGTTCTAAATGTATTAATGGGTGTGAGTGAGGTTTTCTGAAGAATCCTGAACTGTATTTCTTCCTGCTGCGTATGTCTGAACTCAACCAGCAGTACTCTTCATCACATGGATAGTATCACATTTTCTTTTCTGTACAGTATGTACCATTGGAATCAAATCTCCTCATTGTGGTCCACAACGACACCTGTGGTGACAGTAGCCTTAAATCTCCACCAATAGGGTTTAATAAGCTTCGCCAACATGCTCGTCAGTGCCAAGCAGCTGCAAGAGAACAAGGGGAGCACAAGCATCAAGTTGAACAAGAGCATGCAGTACATTTTTTTGGCAGCAGTCACTCTCCTAACCACGACTCCGAACCAACCAACATACTTGTGTGGTTTCACAGTGTGGGGTTTGCCAGCGTGCTGATTGGAGGTCTTTATTCAGAACCTTCCACTGTTAAAACTGCAGTCCAGTGGTCTTGGCTCTGGTTATTTTCAGTGTGTATCTAGAAGCATTGTTCATATCTGCAGTTTACTATGCAGGATTGATTGCATCAGCCTTGATTAGTAATGGGATGGTAATGGGCAATGCCATTCAAATGTCATTTGTAACACGGAAAAATAAAGCTCTGAGTACAGGAAAACCCATTTCAAATTGCCCACTTTAGTCTATATTTAACTGCTCTGATCAAATAAAAAATGCTAGCATTTATCCATCAAATATGAGGGGCGCTTGCAGGTTTAAGCCAACCAAAGTGCTCTGGTTCAGGAAAGGGATTACATGTGTATGCTTTACTTAATGTCATCAGGAAGGCTGAGGTTAAATTTGGAGTGGATTTTTGTTTCATTCTTAGTTTATCCTTTCTATTTCGCATGACTGTTTTTCACATGACATTTCTTTCTCCCTCTTTATGATTCACAACGATTGTTGAACATGCTGTGTTTTCCAAAAAGCCTCTCAATGTGATGTTGCATCCATAATACTGATAAGCTGTTGTACACTCACTGGCCACTTTATTAAAAACACCCATCCACCTGCTGTTTGATGCAGTTCTCTAATCAGCTGATCCCTTGACAGCAGCACAAAGCATCAAATCATGCAGATACGAATTAAGAGCTTCAGTTAATGCTCAATTCAAACATCAGAATGGAAAAAATTGTGATCTCCAAGTGTGACTTTCACTGTGGCATGGTTGTTGGTGCCAGATGGACTGGTTTGAGTATTTCAGAAACTGCTGATCTCCTGCGGTTTTCTCACACAACAGCCTCTAGAGTTTACACAGAATGATGCAAAAAAAAAAAAAAAACACTGAGTGAGTGAGAGTTCTGTGGGTGGAAATGCCTTGTTGATAAGAGAAGTCAGAGGAAATGGCCAGATTGGTTCGAGCTGCCAGGAAGGATATAGTGACTCATAGCAACTCTTTACAACCATGGTGAGCAGAAAAGCATCTCAGCATGCAACAGCAGAAGACCACATTGGGTTCCACTCCTGCAGCCAAGAACAGGAATATTAGAATCAAGAACAAGTTCCTATTAAAATGACCAGTGAGTGTACGGGATATCTGTTACATTTACATTAATTAATCTTCAATACTAGCCTCATCCTTGTCAGGGTTGAAGTGAACTGGGAGCCTATCCTGAGAACCCTGGGCATGAGGCAAGAATACACCCTGAATGTATTCTGCCAGTCCATCACAAGGCATTACACACACACACACACACACACACACACACACACACACACACACACACACACACACACTCTGCATTCCTACGTAGCCAGAAAACCCAGAGGAAACCCACAAGAACATGGGCAGAACATGCCAACAGACTGTAACCTGAGCTCAGAAAATGTCCCAAGGTACTGGAGCAGTATGCTTTGATCTGTACCACTGATAAACCCTAATTCTGACATTCATTTTGAAATTAGCCCTTCTGCCTAAAGTTTCAACATGTGCATTCTGAAATCCAAAAGCTAAAATTTCTCATTTAGATATTGTATTCAAAGTATTTGAATGCTTGGCTAAAGGTACTCCAAACTGCGTTCATGTGTATCCTGTTTGCTTTAACTTGAGATGTCTTTAGAACTAGACTGGGGTCCATCTGTGGCAAATTCAATTGTTCAGATTGGATTGGATGATTGAGAAAGGCAAACACAAGGTGTACAAGGTCCCACAATGCACAGTGTCTGTCAGACTAGAAACCAAGCCATGAAGTCCAAGGAACTCTCCCCAAATCATCATGAAAAAAATGTGTCTAGATCAAGATTTGTGAAAGGGCATAAAACCACTTCTAAATATTCAAACATTCCCAGATGTTCATAGTTCACAGTGGGCTCCATCATTATGAAAAGGAAGACGTTTGGAACCACCAGGACTCTTTCTAGAGGTTGTCTCCCATTTAAACTCAAGCAGGGGACCAAGAACCCAATGGCTACTCTAGCACAGCTTCTCTGCAGAGATCATTTCAGACATTATTAATCAATTAGGCCTTTATGATAGCGTGGCTAGACAGAAGCTACTCCAGAGTAAAAGGCAAAGAAGGACTCACAGTGCATGTGGAAAATGCCATGTGGTCTGATAAGACAAAAATTTGTCAACTGGCTAATACCATTCCTGCGGTGAAGCATGGTGGTGGCAGCATCATGTACCATATGTGGTACGTCTCAGAGGCAGTGATGGGGAAGCTGAACATAACAGAGCAAAGGATGAATGCAGCAGAATATATACACATCCTTGAAGAAAACCTGTCCCAGAATGCACACAACCTCAGCCTTGGGTAAAGGTTTGACTTTTAGCATGACAACAACCCAAAGCATCCAGCTTAGACAAGGCTGGAACGGCTTTGGGACAAGTCTCTGAATGCCCTTGAGTGGTCCAGCCAAAGCCCAAACTTAAACCCCATAGAAAAGCTGAGAAAAGACCTGAAGAAGGCAGTTCAAACACACACCCCATCCAGTTCAATTGAGCTTGAGCGACTATGGCTATAATGAAAAGAACCCGATCGCAGCTGTAAAATATGATGGAAATTCTGTGATGTTTTGGGGCTGGTTTTCCTCCAAAGGTTCTGGAAACATTGTTAAGGTACATGGCATCATGGACTCCATGAAATACCAGGACATTTTAAATCAAAATCTGGCTGCCTTTGCCAGGAAACTAAAACTGGGTCATCATTGGATCTTCCAGCAGGACAATGATCTGAAGCATATGACCAAATCAATACAAAAATGGTTCACTGACCACAGAATCAAGCTTCTGCCATGGCCATCTCAGTCCCGACCTGAACCCCATTGAAAACCTGTGGGGTGAGTTGAGAGGCGAGAGCACAAGAGAGGGTCTAGAACCCTGGATGATGTGGAGAGATTGTGTAAAGAGGAATGGTCTCAGATGCCCTGCTCTGTATCTCCAACCTTATAAAATGTTATAGGACAAGGCTTAGTGCTGTTCTACTGGCAAAGGGAGGTTGTATTAAATGCACAGGTGCCAATAATAGGGGCACATGTGTTTTTGTTGAAAATACATGTAATTATTTCTTGATGAGGGATTTGTTTTTCTCTGAATAAATTTATCTCAGTTAAGATTGGATTTTCTCATTTTTTCAGTGTGAGATGACGCGACTTCACCAAAAGATGGATTTTTTTTCTAGCCCTTTTTAAAACTAATACTTACAAGAGGTGCCAATAATTGTGGAGGGCACTTATATATTAAAGACCTGATGAACTGAAACATCTCATCTCATCTCATTATCTCTAGCCGCTTTATCCTTCTACAGGGTCGCAGGCGAGCTGGAGCCTATCCCAGTTGACTACGGGCGAAAGGCGGGGTACACCCTGGACAAGTCGCTAGGTCATCGCAGGGCTGACACATAGACACAGACAACCATTCACACTCACATTCACACCTACGGTCAATTTAGAGTCACCAGTTAACCTAACCTGCATGTCTTTGGACTGTGGGGGAAACCAGAGCACCCGGAGGAAACCCACACGGACACGGGGAGAACATGCAAACTCCGCACAGAAAGGCCCTCGCCGGCCACGGGGCTCGAACCCGGACCTTCTTGCTGTGAGGCGACAGCGCTAACCACTACACCACCGTGCCGCCCGAACTGAAACATGACCACTATAAAATTAATGATTTTAGACAAATTTCCAATGCGGTTATTTAAAAAATATATACTGAGGGTGAGAAACAGTATATGCAGAAATATACTACAGTACTGTATATGCAGAGAATTGTTACATTTTCCTGCAGCAATGCCAAATTTAAGTGTTCAAAAGATATTTTATCTGTAAACGTTTTATATTAAACATTTATCTGTAACCTTCCTATCATTTTCAAAGTAGTTACTGAATAATTCATAGTAGCTATGAATTATGAATAGTATGCTTTCAGGTGAACTACAGAACAAAAACCTTGAGTTTAAGGGGTTAAAGATAAATCAATACAGTCTCTGTGGCACATTTTGCTCATCTCAGGAAGAGAGCCAGAGTGGAGGACATGTGTTTGGCATTAGGCTTCGATGAGGTGAATAAAATTACAAATGGTTCTGAGTGCTGAGATTCAGCTTCATCAGTCGAATGAAGAATATCAGCAACCATGCCAGCCCTGTTTCTCACCCTCAGTACGGTGATATCGTTATTGACTTTGACAGACAGTTATGATTTGTATGTGTAGTCAGTAATGCTGTCTTTCATTATGTGGGTGTTTCTTCAAAGCCATGTCTCACTCCATCCCAGTGGACCTGGTGGATTTAGTGCAATTACATCCAACCCCTTTGCCCCTCGCCCCTCCTCCCACACACACACCTTGGTCTAACCACCCAGAGAGAAACACAAGGAGGTGAGAGGAAGAGAAAGAGGGTCTGTAGGGGAAAAGGGAGGAGTGAGACGTTAATTAACCCCCACCCTTCTAATCCTGACGTGCTCAGTCTGTTCCCCTGATCCCTCGAATTTAATCCACACCTGAGCCTTTGCCGCCTCACACACTCGTGTGTGTGTGTGTGTGTGTGTGTATATATATATATATATATATATATATATATATATATATATATATATACACACAGTGGTGCTTGAAAGTTTGTGAACCCTTTAGAATTTTCTATATTTCTACATAAATATGATCTAAAACATCATCAGATTTTCACGCAAGTCTTAAAAGTAGATGGGTTTCCTCACATGAACTGCTCGCTTCAGGTCCTTCCACAACATTTCGATTGGATTAAGGTCAGGACTTTGACTTGGCCACCCACCTTCTCTTGAGATTCAGTTCATGGACTGATGTCCTGACATTTTCCTTTAGAATTCGCTGATATAATTCAGAATTCATTGTTCCATCAATGATGGCAAGCCGTCCTGGCCCAGATTCAGCAAAACGGGCCCAAACCATGATACTACCACCACCAGGTTTCACAGATGGGATAAGGTTTTTATGCTGGAATGTAGTGTTTTCTTTTCTCCAAACATAACACTTCTCATTTAAACCAAAAAGTTCTATTTTGGCCTCATCCGTACACAAAACATTTTTCCAATAGCCTTCTGGCTTGTCCACGTGATCTTTAGCAAACTGCAGACGAGCAGCAATGTTCTTTTTGGAGAGCAGTGGCTTTCTCCTTGCAACCCTGCCATGCACACCATTATTGTTCAGTGTTCTCCTGATGATGGACTCATGAACATTAACATTAGCCAATGTGAGAGAGGCCTTCAGTTGCTTAGAAGTTACCCTGGGGTCTTTTGTGACCTCGCCGATTATTACACGCCTTGCTCTTGGAGTGATCTTAGTGGATCGACCACTCCTGGGGAGGGTAACAATGGTCTTGAATTTCCTCCATTTGTACACAATCTGTCTGACTGTGGATTGGTGGAGTCCAAACTCTTTAGAGATGGTTTTGTAACCTTTTCCAGCCTGATGAGCATCAACAACGCTTTTTCTGAGGTCCTCAGAAATCTCCTTTCTTCATGCCACACCTGACTGTCATCCTATTGATTGAAAACACCTGACTCTAATTTCACCTTCAAATTAACTGCTAATCCTAGAGGTTCACATACTTTTGCCACTCACAGATATGCAATATTGGATCATTTTCCTCAATAAATAAATGACCAAGTACAATATTTTTGCCTCATTTGTTTAACTGGGTTCTCTTTATCTACATACTTTTAGGACTTGTGTGAAAATCTGATGATGTTTTAGGTCATATTTATGTGGAAATATAGAACATTCTAAAGGGTTCACAAACTTTCAAGCACCACTGTGTATATATATATATATATATATATATATATATATATATATATATATATATATAACACACACACATATACAAGAATGTATGCCAGTGCTCTGTGTTTGTTTGACTGAGCCAGGTTTTCCTGAGTTAGTGGGCTGTAATTCGACTATGACTGATTTATGATCATATCACAGGAATTTCGTGGTATTCCGTCTAACATGTATATGTAACATGAGAGATGATTGTGTGTTTGAACTGGCTTCAGACTATAATTCTGTGTGTGTGTGTGTGTGTGTGTGTGTTTTACTGGCTGCTACATCATCAGAACGAGCCAAAGCCTGCAGTGAGGCAGCATTCACTTACTTTACCCAGCATGCAGCCAGCGTCATCTGGATTTCAGCATGACAGCTGTGTGTGTGATAGTGAGATGCGTGCGGGTATGTACGCAAGTGCACGTGTGTGTTTTGTGATTTGTTTGTTTGTGCCACTGTGTCTGTGTAACCTTTAGATAAAGCTTGCCAGCGTCTGATTGACAGTTCGGTTTTACCCCTTGTTCTCTCTTTCTGTTTCTCATACATACAGTACTAATTGTAACAATCTCCATCCTCTGTTTTGTTCTCTTTTTCCATTTTCCATCTAAACACTCTATCTGGCCAAACAGAAGTGCCTCTGTGTGTGTGTGTGTGTGTGTGTGTGTGTGTGTGTGTGTGTGTGTGTGTGTGTGTGTGTGTGTGTGTGTGTGAGAGAGAGAGGAATTACAGTCCCAGGGGTTTGGAGAGCTACCAAGAAAACCTTAGTACAACAGAGAAAAATGGGGAAAAAAAGAGATGGAAAGAGAAAGAGTGAAGAAAGGCTTTTGAGGCCCTCATGGTTTGATTGTCACTGCTGCCATTTCACTGCTAGTGTTTTTCCTCTTTCATCTCTGAATATTTGAAATCTCCCTCTCTCTGTCTGTGTTGAACAGCGAGGGGTTTCTGCGTGTAATATTGGAAGTGGAGATTGATCAGAGGCAGCCGTAGGCCGAGCATGCTCAGAGCTGTGGTTAGTGTGCACTTGGCTGCATCGCTTCGGACTGGAGGAACTGGACAGTTTGATTGGACTGAAAGCATAGTGTTCACAACACTTGTGTTGACCTTGGACACTGAGAGCGGTATTATTATGCCAGAGACAGCACTGATGGAGAGATTGTGTGTTTGTGTATCTATGTGTTAGAGAGCGAGTGAGAGAATATAAATGTGCTGTTGAGTGACTCACAGACTGACTTGAAAGATAGACTGTGAGCCTGAGGAATTGCAAGTTTGTGTATGAGTATAAGAGGTAATTTTGTGTGTGTGTGTGTGAGTATGTGAGTCTGTTTGGTTCATGATAGAGTGCTTTGAGCTAAAGACCAGCTCTCTTTTTCCTTTCTTCTGCCTTTGATTCAGTTTGTGTACCCTAATAACAGCTATGATGATTATGCTTCCTGTGTCCCACACTCTGTTAACTAGCAATTCAGTGTGTGTGTGTGTGTGTGTGTGTGTGTGTGTGTGTGTGTGTGCGCGTGAGTGTGTGTTCCAACATGTACATCGAACACTGTACAATATACCCCAATGGTATCAGAATAAACTACAAAATGACGTGTCTGGTAGAAAAAAAAAATTCAAACTATAATAAATAAAATACATTGATTTGTACTGAAAATATTTTGATAACAGGTACATGAAATCACTAGAGCCATGTAATTTGATAAGGGTACCCATAGCATGCTACTAGATGATAGCTAATGCTAATGCTAGCATGGGTGGAAAACAGTTTAGTACAGTAATTGTATTTTGTTACGATACTTAAGTATTATGTTAATGTATTTATAATTAATATTGATGAGACTGAATACTTCTACACTTTACATTTTCTTTGGCATTACATCTCATCTCATCATTTCTAGCCGCTTTATCCTGTTCTACAGGGTCGCAGGCAAGCTGGATCCTATCCCAGCTGACTACGGGCGAAAGGCGGGGTACACCCTGGACAAGTCGCCAGGTCATCACAGGGCTGACACATAGACACAGACAACCATTCACACTCACATTCACACCTACGCTCAATTTAGAGTCACCAGTTAACCTAACCTGCATGTCTTTGGACTGTGGGGGAAACCGGAGCACCCGGAGGAAACCCACGCGGACACGGGGAGAACATGCAAACTCCACACAGAAAGGCCCTCGCCAGCCACGGGGCTCGAACCTGGACCTTCTTGCTGTGAGGCGACAGCGCTAACCACTACACCACCGTGCCGCCCTTTGGCATTACATTTCAAAGAAAAAAAAGCTATGATTTAGTCCTTAGGTTTTGAATTAGGCTTGCAAAGTACTCATAACAGATCTCAAAGGTCTCTTCCTCTTCTTCTGTCATCCAGCCAGTGACTGTACCGTGTCTATCAATGAAATGGACTCAGTTTAGCTTCCAATCAGGTTCATCATTGTGGAAAAAAGCTAGCATGCCATTTCCTCATCTGCAGTGACCTTCTCATGATACACAGTGTAGTTAGTGCTAAAGCTATCCATGTGTGTCTGATGGATAAGGCACCAGACAGCAGTGTGGAACTTCAGGATGAGCGTCCTTGGCCCTACATCAGTAAAATGTTTCAATATTTCAGTATGCACTATAAAGGAGTGAGCAAAGATGAGTATAAAATGAGGCATCTCCTTCACCTGCCGAGCCAGAATGAACTCCATTTAATGTGGAAAAAAGCATGTTGAGGTAAGTTTCACAAATTTAACTGGCTTTATTTCACTATGTTGGCCAGGTTTACATTACATTAATGGAATTTAGTAGACGCTCTTATCCAGAGCAACATACAGCAGATGCGGTTGGGGGTTAGGTGCCTTGCTCAAGGCATTCCTGCTGGTCCAGAGAATTGAAGCGGCAACCTTTTGGTCCCAAAGCTGCTTCTCTAACCATTAAGCCACAGCTTCCCCAAAGGTTTCTTTGCTAATCCCAGATTAGACATCAATTCTAGTAAATAATACAATTGGCTGTTGGTTCCTTATAGGATATTTTACTTCTGATTAATACATTACGAAACTATGTTGTGTTAGACATTAGTATGACCAGCAAACTTGCAGTGATCAGGTTTAGATAAGAAATTAAATTATTTATTTTAATTAATTAAAAGTCACTTCATGTCTTAAAGTAATGATGGATGTCGTTTCTCTTTACTTCGTTGAGCGCTTCTTGACATAATATGGATTACTACAGTTGTGGATTAGGGCTATTTACTGTATTTTTAATATTTACTATTTACTGTTTGATCTTGAACATGTTAAGAAGGCAATAAATTGCACGAATTAACTTTGGTGAGGCACAGCTGTTAATTGAAAAGCATTCGAGGTGACGACCTCATGAAGCTGGTTAAGATAATGCCAATAGTGTGTAAAGCATCATCAAGGTAAACAGTGGCTACTTTGAAGAATCTAAAATATGAAACATATTTTGTTTTTTTAAACAGTTTTTTATTTACCACATAATTCCATCTATGTTCCATATGTTATTTCATTGTTTTGACATCTCCAGTGTTGTTCTACAATGTTGAAAATAGTCAAAATACAGAAAGACCTATGAGCAAGTAGGGGTATACAAACTTTGACTGGTACTATATTAAGTTTAATTTATCTACATTTTCTAACCCTAAAATGTGAGGGGTGAGCACTCTTTTTTGTTTTTAAGCTATTACCACAAATGTTTAATATATCATTCCTGTGTGTCAGCAAGAGTTTTCCTTATCTGCAAACTCATAACAGCTTTGCCTGCTAGCCAACATTCAGCTTGCTAGCTAGCAAAACATATACTAAATAATGAAGAACATTAACAATTGTGGGGAGGGGGTAAAAAAGACTTTTAGCCTATTTTTCACCTTAGAGCAAGGGCAGATTTTCATCCAAGTTATGCAATGATTTAGTTTTTCTATGACCGTCAAACACAAACTACAAAATAGTACAGTGGTGCTTGAAAGTTTGTGAAACCTTTAGAATTTTCTATAGTTCTGCATAAATATGACCTAAAACATCATCAGATTTTTACACAAGTCCTAAAAGTAGAAAAAGAGAACCCAGTTAAACAAATGAGACAAAAATATTATACTTGGTCATTTATTTATTGAGGAAAATTATCCAATATTCATATCTGTGAGTGGCAAAAGTATGTGAACCTCTAGGATTAGCAGTTAATTTGAAGGTGAAATTAGAGTCCGGTGTTTTCAATCAATGAGATGACAATCAGGTGTGAGTGGGCACCCTGTTTTATTTAAAGAACAGGGATCTATCAAAGTCTGATCTTCACAACACATGTTTGTGGAAGTGTATCATGACACGAACAAAGGAGATTTCTGAGGACCTCAGAAAAAGTGTTATTGATGTTCATCAGGCTGGAAAAGGTTACAAAACCATCTCTAAAGAGTTTGGACTCCACCAATGCACAGTCAGACAGATTGTGTACAAATGGCGGAAATTCAAGACCATTGTTACCCTCCCCAGGAGTGGTCAACCAACAAAGATCACTCCAAGAGCAAGGCGTGTAATAGTCGGTGAGGTCACAAAGGACCCCAGGGTAACTTCTAAGCAACTGAAGGCCTCTCTCACATTGGCTAATGTTAATGTTCATGAGTCCACCATCAGGAGAACACTGAACAACAATGGTGCGCATGGCAGGGTTGCAAGGAGAAAGCCACTGTTCTCCAAAAACAACATTGCTGCTCATCTGCAGTTTGCTAAAGATCACATAGACAAGCCAGAATGCTATTGGAAAAATGTTTTGTGGACAGATGAGACCAAAATAGAACTTTTTGGTTTAAATGAGAAGCGTTATGCTTGGAGAAAAGAAAACACTGCATTCCAGCATAAGAACGTTATCCCATCTGTGAAACATGGTGGTGGTAGTATCATGGTTTGGGCCTGTTTTGCTGCATCTGGGCCAGGACGGCTTGCCATCATTGATGGAACAATGAATTCTGAATTATACCAGCGAATTCTAAAGGAAAATATCAGGACATCTGTCCATGAACTGAATCTCAAGAGAAGGTGGGTCATGCAGCAAGACAACGAACCTAAGCACACAAGTCGTTCTACCAAAGAATGGTTAAAGAAGAATAAAGTTAATGTTTTGGAATGGCCAAGTCAAAGTCCTGACCTTCATCCAATCAAAATGTTGTGGAAGGACCTGAAGCGAGCAGTTCATGTGAGGAAACCCACCAACATCCCAGAGTTGAAGCTGTTCTGTACGGAGGAATGGGCTAAAATTCCTCCAACCCGGTGTGCAGGACTGATCAACAGTTACTGGAAACGTTTAGTTGCAGTTATTGCTGCACAAGGGGGTCACACCAGATACTGAAAGCAAAGGTTCACATACTTTTGCCACTCACAGATATGTAATAATGGATCCTTTTCCTCAATAAATAAATGACCAAGTATAATATTTTTGTCTCATTTGTTTAACTGGGTTCTCTTTATCTACTTTTAGGACTTGTGTGAAAATCTGATGATGTTTTAGGTCATATTTATGCAGAAATATAGAACATTTTAAAGGGTTCACAAACTTTCAAGCACTAGTGTATGTGACAAATAAAACTGAATTGAACATATCTACTTTGAGCTTTATTTTAAATAAATAAATAAATAAATAAGGGTTGTGTCAAAACAAAATGAGTCCAGTGTTGCAAAATTTCGTTTATTTAGTACAGCAGTTTGAAACTCAAGTACATCAAAAATGACCCACATATCATTTTTATAATTTTGCCCTAACTACATTCCTTAATCTATAATGTATCCATGACTTAAATATTATACTGTAAAACAATCTATAAATATGTCTTTCTAGGTCAAGTAAATCTGTGCTATGCATTCATTTCAATTTACACATCACAAAGTTTACAGCTGATTTTTTACAATCTTGATTTTCTGTTAAGAGGATGATACCTTACACATTTTCACCAATTTCTCTGGATTGGCTGCACGAAATTTAACAAGTGACCCATTATTTTAAAGACAATTAACTGTAGCTTTACAATATCCAATAAAGCAAGCTTTAATTTTTTTTTTGACTAACTGGACTCATTATGGTGTCACACCCCCAAAAGACCCTAATTAACCCCTTTTATGTTTTCCATGAATCAGAAATTTGCATACTTAAATCTGACACATTTACTGTATATGTTTGCACTATATATGTCTTGTTTCCTGCTTATTTGAATTATTCTATATAATTTTTCAGTTTTGGACAGATGATCTCCGCATTAGAGCAAATCTAAACATGTAGACGAGTGAATGTGTACCATTTGAGTAATTTGACTATAATTTGTGTTTTCATTTTATGGGTTCAGACATCAGACATTTCTGACAGATGATGTCTCAATCCAGCAATTCTGTGTATGTGTGTGTTTTTGTGGTTTTTATACTCTGTGTGTGTGTGTGTGTGTGTGTGTGTGTGTGTGTGTGTGTGTGTGTGTGTGTTTATACTGTGTCCAAAGGACATGTTTGTAGTTCTATTTTATGTTTTGACTAGCTTCATGCTTCTGACGTTTGCCAAGATAGTTTGATTTTCTGACAGAAAATATCCATATATGAAAGAAACTCTGCAAGAGTATAATTTGTGTTTTTGCTGTATGCCTTTGGGCATTTATGACAAGTGATGTCTCAATCCAGCAATTCCAGGTGTGTGTGTGTGTGTGTGTGTGTGTGTGTGTGTGTGTGTGTGTGTGTGTGTGTGTGCGCGTGTGTGTGTTTCAGGGTCACATTTTGCCCTAGGCTCCTGCAGGGGTAGTTGGAAGAAAACAGGTGGAGGAGAGGATAGAAACACTCACACCTCCGGAATGTCTTTACTCCTCTCTGCTTCTGGGAATTTATTTTGCACTCATCTTTTCTCCTTCTTTCCTTTCCCTTGCCTGTCTTTTCAGATACACAGGAACAGATGGGGTAAGACAAGGTGGGAGACACACCTGTTTTTGTCTACAGAGAGAATGAAAGACAGAATGAGAGAGAGAGAGAACAAATAGTGATTGATTCTCTAGTTTATTGGTCCTTGTTAATTGGGCAGTTGATCTTTGTATTATTTCTAACTGACATTTTTTTTTTAATAAACACAAGAATAATACATGTCTCTAGAAATGTTTGCTCAGTGTCAGTAAATGTACCGCAATGACACTGGTTTTATATGTGGGTGCATGCATCTGCGTTACAATGCAATAATTATTATGTCAAAACACTGTAGCTGTTTCAGAACAGCACCCTTACCCCATTATCTTCTAGCCCGTGTTTGATTCCTCCATGTCTCTGTGTCTTTCAAGAGTGATTCAAAGCCAAAAATGTGTGCAAACACTCCCACTCCAACCCTTGATGAAAATGCACTCCAATAATAAACTCTGCTCTCAGCCTGACAAGCACACGATGGTGACAGTGTATGTACAATATGTTGAATCTGGTGTTTATTGGAGACATTGTCGTGTTTGATTATGTGTGTGAAAGTGTGCTGTGTTGAGCATTACACTTCCAGGATCACAATATAGGAACCCTGGATCATTCAGAGAGGCATTCTCACTCCTGTATCATGCAGAACCTTGGGATTCCTGTATTTCAGCACGATTATTTGCCTGTTCATTATTTTTCAGGACTGGGCTGCACTGCTCAGGCAATCAGTGCAGTGAGCCCAGCTTCCCGGATGTGTTAACAACATCCTCACTTCTGGGACAGGTTCGGAATGAGACTAAAAAATATAATGATTGGCAATAGAATAAATGAACAGTTCTGTGACAGAGGACTTTACGGTTATTGGAGGCTTTCAAAAAAAAAAGCCGTGCCTGAAGTATTCCCATAACACTTAGACACACAGGCAGTAACAAGCTTGTCTTGCCTACACTGTGAATAAATTTGGAGTGATATTTATGCCATAACCAATTTATCATCTTGATAAATTTTGAAATCGAGGAGGGATTTGTAAGCATCCACAAGAAATGATGCCTTTCACAGACCACATACAGGGTGATTTGGCATGACTGTGTCATCAGGTACATAATATATATACACATGGGCGTACTGTGCAAAAGTCTTTGGCACATGCAAAGAAATGTTGTTGAACAAAGATGCCTTCAGAAATAATTAAATTAAAATGGCCATCGAATGCATTTATTCAGTATTTTAAATTATTATACATCCAGGACACTTTTCAATGGAATAAAAACGTATTCTATTCCCTTCTAGCGGGTTTCATTCATTTGGTTTGATAACATGCAATATTGTTATTAGCATATCATTTATCCTACGTGTATTACATCACTCTACCCAATGGAGAATGAGCATTCAATATGGTTTATGATATTGCATGACTGTCAAGACAACACGATGTCACATGTTGGAGCTGATACGAATATCCAATGAGAAAGTTTTCTGCCGCGCATACGCAGAAACATTTCTTTGTTCACCAGGAAAAATAAAGACGCGTTGAACACCCAAAAGGCTACCAAAACTTCATTAGATATTCTCCATGCATATTTACAAGAGAAAAACATACCAACAGACATCGAAAAACTGGAAAAGGGACACATAGGAGACATAAAACTTCCATGCTAGCGAGCGACTATGACCATTTGTAAACAAACATTGCCGCCAGGTTTGCTTGATTAAATACGGAAGATTGTGAGAGAATTTTGAAAGATGCATTGAACACCTGAAAGGAATGTATAATAATAATAATAATAATAATAATAATAATAATAATAATGGGGCGGCACGGTGGTGTAGTGGTTAGCGCTGTCGCCTCACAGCAAGAAGGTCCGGGTTTGAGCCCCGGGGCCGGCAAGGGCCTTTCTGTGTGGAGTTTGCATGTTCTCCCTGTGTCCGCGTGGGTTTCCTCCAGGTGCTCCGGTTTCCCCCACAGTCCAAAGACATGCAGGTTAGGTTAACTGGTGACTCTAAATTGAGCGTAGGTGTGAATGTGAGTGTGAATGGTTGTCTGTGTCTATGTGTCAGCCCTGTGATGACCCGGCGACTTGTCCAGGGTGTACCCCGCCTTTTGCCCGTAGTCAGCTGGGATAGGCTCCAGCTTGCCTGCGACCCTGTAGAAGGATAAAGCGGTTAGAGATAATGAAATGAAATGAAATGAAATAATAATAATAGGCGGCACGGTGGTGTAGTGGTTAGCGCTGTCGCCTCACAGCAAGAAGGTCCTGGGTTCGAGCCCCGTGGCCGGCGAGGGCCTTTCTGTGTGAAGTTTGCATGTTCTCCCCGTGTCCGCGTGGGTTTCCTCCGGGTGCTCCGGTTTCCCCCACAGTCCAAAGACATGCAGGTTAGGTTAACTGGTGACTCTAAATTGAGCGTAGGTGTGAATGTGAGTGTGAATGGTTGTCTGTGTCTATGTGTCAGCCCTGTGATGACCTGGCGACTTGTCCAGGGTGTACCCCGCCTTTCGCCCGTAGTCAGCTGGGATAGGCTCCAGCTTGCCTGCGACCCTGTAGAAGGATAAAGCGGCTAGAGATAATGAAATGAAATGAAATGAAATAATAATAATAGGCGGCACGGTGGTGTAGTGGTTAGCGCTGTCGCCTCACAGCAAGAAGGTCCTGGGTTCGAGCCCCGTGGCCGGCGAGAGCCTTTCTGTGCGGAGTTTGCATGTTCTCCCCGTGTCTGCGTGGGTTTCCTCCGGGTGCTCCGGTTTCCCCCACAGTCCAAAGACATGCAGGTTAGGTTAACTGGTGACTCTAAATTGAGCGTAGGTGTGAATGTGAGTGTGAATGGTTGTCTGTGTCTCTGTGTCAGCCCTGTGATGACCTGGCGACTTGTCCAGGGTGTACCCCGCCTCTCGCCCGTAGTCAGCTGGGATAGGCTCCAGCTTGCCTGCGACCCTGTAGAACAGGATAAAGCGGCTACAGATAATGAGATGAGATAATAATAATAATAATAATAATATTGGTTGGCTTTTTTTCATGGTATATCAGATATATTCCATTCAGTTAGCATGATACTGAATGAGTCGAAGACAAGTTCAGTATCATGCTAGCTGAATGGAATATATCTGATATACCATCCAACACCATCCAATAGTATTTACTTGTTCCCTGATGTCTAAATAGAAGGTATGTGACTTTGGTTGGGGGACAAAATGCCCAGATGCGGTTTTACACGCCCATTTATGACCCTATGATTTGACCCTTGAATGAAAGAAGCTGTATTCCCTTTTTTGGTGGGGTCATTAATATGTTCATGAGCTCTGCTCTGATTGGCTGGTTTGCAGTGCAAGGGCTCACACAGGCTCTCAAACAACTGAACTATTTAACTTCTGATTTATGGGTTTATGTCATAGCACGGTGGTGTATGTAGTGGTTAGCACTGTTGCCTCACAGCAAGAAGGTTCTACATTGGTTCGGATTTGATTTTTTATTTTAAATCTTGTAGTGTGCCAGTGGCACAGTGCCACAGGCATAACATAAGCTAACCTGACAGGAACTCTGAAAGAAATTTTTCATAATTGTTCATAGTCTCTACTAATAACTCTGCCTAGTTATATAATATAGCTGGCAGAGGAGTCAGTGTTGCAGTTATTTATAACAATATTCTAGGCATCACACAAAACCCTGGACATGAATTTGAAGCATTAAAATTCTATATACTAACATAATATACACAGCCACAAAAAATACATTTACCCAGTTGTGTCCTATTATTATTATTATTATTATTATTATTTACAGATCCCCAGGACCATATTCTGAAGTGGTTTTTTTAATAATTTGGGGATTTCATCTCAAACCTAGTTGTTTTTCTGTAAACAAAGCATTAATTGTAGGAGACTTTGATATTTATTTTTATAATCCACAAGACCCTCTGAGAATAGAGTTTGTGTCCATTCTAGATTCAAGAGAGATTGATCAGAACTTAATAGGGCCACAATGGTGGACACACTTTTGATTCAATAGTAATGTTCAGGTTGAATATAGAAAATATAGTCACAGCTAACTTTGATCATTACTTTATCTCACTTAAAAAATGTGTTTTAGTCATAATATATGCACTTCGCCACACGATCATGTCAAACAGACATTCACATAGTTTTATCAATAAATATAGCAATCTCCAAGAGCTATCAACCTTGATTGGATCACTGTCTGACCCCACAGAACCTGATCAGGCAACAGAATATATAGAGTCAATGTTACGCTACACTATAGGCAGGTCCACTTAAAAGGAAAAACGAGACTGTCAGTGACAGCGTAGCTCACTCCGGCCCCATCTAGTCCAGAAGGAACGATCTAAAGTGGGCCACCTTGCGCAATAAATGTTGCAAGCCATATACTGTACACTATATACAAGCTATAGATAGAAGCTATATACACCCTAGGAGCATCTACCTATTTGCCAGAAAGAATCCAAAATGGCGAGGAATTAACTGAGAATAAGTGATTTTTGTTGAACTGCTCATTAAAAGGCTTAATTAGTCCATACCTTCATTAATAATTGTAATTATGCAAATTTGGGTTGAAGCTATATGCACCCCAGGCAGACCTACCTTCCTGCCAAAAAGTATAAAAAATGGTGAAGAATTGAGAGAGAAGAAGCAATTTTCATGAAACGCGGACGATGCCGGACAGATGGATGGACAACACATGATGGCATAAGCTCATCACTTATCAGCCGGATGAGCTCATTATCAGAGAGAAAAAACTACCAGTGCCCTGGTCCAACCATCACCTTAAAACAGACCAACTTGAAAATTTGAAGACTGTAAATGGCATCAAACTAAACCACCAAGAACAGCAACTGAAAGATGACCACAGAAGCATACACACCATCAGTATTTAGTAACGATGACAATGATTTTTTTCAAAGAAAAAATTGAAAATATTAGTAAAAAATTTCAGATTTTAATTTCAAGCCAGCCAATTTGATAACTAACCATGTGGCTAATATAACCACAACAAATCAACTATTAGAATACTTTACTCCCCTTCGAGAGGAGGAAGATCTCAATCCCCTACCTTCACAGTTCTTCAAACTGATACTTACAGAAGCAATCGAACCTTCATTACAATTAATCAATTCTTCCCTTAGCACTGGCCATGTTCCTAAATCCTTTAAACTGTCAGTTATCAAACCCCTGATTAAAAAACACCCGAACTTGAACCCTGTCAGCTGCCCATCTATAGGCTAATATCCCCTTTATCGCCAAGATCCAAGAAAAGGTTGTAGCACAGCAATTATGATCATACCTACATAGAAATACCACTCATGAACTCTATCAGTAAGGATTTGGGCCTCACCACAGCATTGAGACTGAGCTGGTTAAAGTGATAAATGACCTACTACTGGCCTCTGATCAGGGTTGTGTCTCTTTGCTTGTGTTGCTTGAGCTTAGTATAGCTTTTGATACCATTCTATTCTTCTAGATATACTACAAAATGTTGTTTGGTGTTATAGGGGACATATTATGAAAAACTCACTTTTTTAGTGCTTGTGCACATACAGTATATTTGGGTATCTGGAGTGCCAACCAACCCATAAGCCAATCAGAGCAAAGCTATTTACATATTTAAATTTAAAGGCACAACCACAAAATTAGCCCATCTTATCCAACAGGTTTTTCATATGATGCTAAAGTGGTAGGAGAAAAAATAGTCATGAAAGTGTTCCGGAATTCCGGGTTTTTAGATTTTCTGCCGGATTTTTTCTGCTAATGACCCGGAAATCCAGATATTTGACACAATTCTTGAAAATCTCCAGTTTCCTGAATGGAGAAATTTATTTTTCGGATTTTTTGCGTTCCTAGATGCGGTGTAATACTTCGCATCATCCTTGCCTGGGCGCAGTCCTTAAATAGACCCCTTCACATGTTTGTAAACAAACCGACCGTTGCCAGGATACGCGCGCAGCCTGGACCCAGAAACAATGGTGCTGCCCATAGACCGGCATTATGAGCTGTCAGATTATGCCAAACAATTGTCATTACAAGATCGAGAATGCTACATAAATAAGTTAACTCTAACAAGTGGACATCGCCTACCGGATCCGTATTTAATTAAAGAGTGGACGGACGATGTTAGTAAGTTCCCTGGTATACAATGGCCAGATATATACTCGTACCTTATTGACAAGACTTCAGTGTGCACCCACGAAAAACTTCGTGCCTACAAGTCTTTAGATGCATATGATTATGTTATGTGTGGGCATGTACAACTTGATTAACAATGGGACATTCATATTCATTTTGTTTTAATCAAATTATGCCAGTGATGTGATGGCAATGTGGCTTTAGCTACAACAGCAAATACCAACACTAAACAGCAATTTGCAGGAGGTGATGGCATGAAAGGAATGATAGTGTAAAGAGTGCAGCTAAGAGAAATCAGAGCTGCGTAAAAAGCGAGAGGCAGAGAGCAGAAATGAAACTGAACGGGGCGGGAGCTAGGTTAGAGCAGTCAACGTAAGTTGGCATTTAGAGTGAGGGCACACAATTTTACCTTTCCATCCTTGCTTTAAAATTGTGATTTTCGGCATACACAAATAATGATGGCACAAAATCTGGACTGCTTGAGTCAAGCGAGAGCTCTCCTACAAACAAAATTGCACGCAAAGCTAAGTTAACATGCTAACAATATTCATTACATTGTGTAACTATGACCCAGCTAATCAGACAAACGTTACCAAAGTATTTTGCTACATCAATAAACGAAGACTAGAAAGAATAAAAAAGAAAGATTTAATAAATAGCCTGATCTTACCTGTGATGAAGTGGGCGCTGCAAACCCGCGCATTTTTGATGGTGCTTTCATCCCAGTCTACACGTTTGATGGCTTGTAGCCATAGACGTCGGCGATTTTTTTGGAATGGGTGAGATCCTGCTGGAATTCTGTACATTTTAACCCCATCACTGCTACGATTCTGACACCCGACAACATAACAACTAGGCATTTCTGAGTCTTTTTTGGGTCCAGGCTGCGCGCGCAATTTCCGCTTACGTATGAATGACGTTTACTGCGAAGGGGTCTATAGAGCACACATAGTTCATTGATTAAAGACAGGTGTTCTTTGTTAACGGCGCGCGTGCCGGAGCTCGTTAGGCACGTGCGCTCAAGGCGCGCCTTCAGGTGCACGTGCTAAGGCTGACACCGTTTTGCGCAAGCGCAACACAATCGCACTAGAAAGTAGAAAGCATGTTCAAGCTGCCAGTGTAGCTGCAGTCTTTTTAGTTGCAAATTACGAGTATTTTCTCGTGTTAATAATTCGCCATGTCAAAACAAGCAAAACTTTCCTCCTCCTTTCGACGTGAAGAGAGGTAAGCAATTTATTATATATGTAACTCTGTTGAAATTGGTTCATGAGAATATAAATAAGTAACATGTGTAGCCCTGTGGGAATTTGGGGTTATTGAATTCCTAAGTGATATTTTTATTTTGTTTATTGGCTTTTAAAATGTGAATGTTATGTTAAAACTGTGAAAACTGTACATGTGAAAAGAATTAAGTTTGTAAAGCACTTATCTGTTATGTTGGCCAATCAGAGTTGGGGTTGGAGGTCGAGAAGGAACAGGAAGTGGTGGTAGTGAGAAGAGCGGGCAAGAGAGAATGTGAGAGGAGTAAGCCGTTACACTGGTGAACTGTAGAGTTGGCAAAACGCTAATTTTATGTATGCATGTAAGGGTAAATGTTGAGTGACAAACGGACAGAGAGTCGCGTATGGACATTCTGCCTGAGCATAGTAGTGTTACACGCGATTTATATGGAATACTTTGGCTAAAAGTTTCCCGTGAGGATACCGTGAGTGCTGGTCAACCTGACTTAGCTCGTTGGAGTTTCTACTTGGACTGTGCAAGCGAGTGGCCTGCCCGGCCCTACTTCAGTGTTCAAACCAGTGGATTCCGATCCTTGGAGACACATTCGTTTGGCTGTGACAACGACGCCTGTTAACCCCAGCACCACCAGCGCTGCGAGGCTACCGAGAGGCTGACGGCGACAGCAGCAGTGAGTTTTATTTCTTGCGCCACGGCGTGAAGCGGCCATGTTGTTTTAGGTCTCTCCGCTCCCAAGCCCTGCTACAGGCCTGCATCTCTCTCTGACTGACACCTTGTTTTGGTTGGGTACCCTTTTTGTTTTCATTTATTTGGTAATATTTTAGTTTAGGTTTATAAACTGACAGTTTTAGGATAAGGTTTAGCCTAGGGGTTTTATTTTTGCTATCGCTACTGAAGTGAGACTTTTTTGTTGTTGAATTGCAATTGAAAAGAACTGAACTGAAAAGAAAAAAAGAATATTTTGTGTTTTGAGGCATATTGCTTGAATGTATATATGTAAATCTAATTTTAAGTAAATAGTTAAACTTTGTTTTGGTGCATATGTGCATATTTTATTTGGGTAATTCATGCAGGAGTAACATTGAATAATAAGCTTAAAGGTGTAAAGGGTAAAAGTGTTAATTAAAAAGAGAGTAGTTCTCCACACATTAGGTTGACACTAAGTTGATAAGTGAAACCCCAAGCTCGTGCACACATAGGGCTTTAGGGGTGCTTGAGCCCCTGCCCTTTTTGCCTTGAATTAAATGTTGCCCTTTTAAAATAATAATAATAATAATAATAATAATCCTAATAGGGCGGCACGGTGGTGTAGTGGTTAGCGCTGTCGCCTCACAGCAAGAAGGTCCTGGGTTCGAGCCCCATGGCCGGCGAGGGCCTTTCTGTGCGGAGTTTGCATGTTCTCCCCGTGTCCGCGTGGGTTTCCTCCGGGTGCTCCGGTTTCCCCCACAGTCCAAAGACATGCAGGTTAGGTTAACTGGTGACTCTAAATTGACCGTAGGTGTGAATGTGAGTGTGAATGGTTGTCTGTGTCTATGTGTCAGCCCTGTGATGACCTGGCGACTTGTCCAGGGTGTACCCCGCCTTTCGCCCGTAGTCAGCTGGGATAGGCTCCAGCTTGCCTGCGACCCTGTAGAAGGATAAAGTGGCTAGAGATAATGAGATGAGATAATCCTAATAATAAATAATACAGTCCTGTTAGAAGTTTAAAACAACGGCGGTACAAAAACTCCACGGCAATCTACCAATGTTCCTGTAATCCGTGGTGGCTGCGCGTGCTGAGCTGCCGCTTCTCTGTCCATTGCTGCTCCACTCGAGCGCGGACAGAGAGAGGGGGCGCGAGGACAGAGAGAGGGAAGAAGCCGCTGCGCTACCACAATGAGAACAGAGGAGACGGACAGTGAGGCAGCTTGAACATGTGAGTTATGGTCTAACAGTTAGCCCTTTCAAACTGTATGTACATGACATTTGGGCGTTTGTTGGGCTACTGACATTTGTGCGAGTGATTTAAGTCTCTGTAGTTTAATAATCTGCTTGTTAACTGACGTGACCTGACCTGTTACTGTTCACAATCGATTGCCTCGACCGTGCTTTGATCTACATGCAAGTATCATATATCGTCGGGAAGCTTACATTCTCCTCTTGTATATACAGTGGTGCTTGAAAGTTTGTGAACCCTTTAGAAGTTTCTATATTTCTGCATAAATATGACGTAAAACATCATCAGATTTTCACACAAGTCCTAAAAGTAGATAAATAGACCCCAGTTAAACAAATGAGACAAAAATATTATACTTGCTCATTTATTTATTGAGGAAAATGATCCAATATTGCATATCTGTGAGTGGCAAAAGTATGTGAACCTCTAGGATTAGCAGTTAATTTGAAGGTGAAATTAGAGTCAGGTGTTTTCAATCAATGGGATGACAATCAGGTGTGAGTGGGCACCCTGTTTTATTTAAAGAACAGGGATCTATCAAAGTCTGATCTTCACAACACATGTTTGTCGAAGTGTATCATGGCACGAACAAAGGAGATTTCTGAGGACCTCAGAAAAAGTGTTGTTGATGCTCATCAGGCTGGAAAAGGTTACAAAACTCTAAAGAGTTTGGACTCCACCAATCCACAGTCAGACAGATTGTGTACAAATGGAGGAAATTCAAAACCATTGTTACTCTCCCCAGGAGTGGTTGACCAACAAAGATCACTCCAAGAGCAAGGCATGCAATAGTCGGCAAGGTCACAAAGGACCCCAGGGTAATTTCTAAGCAACTGAAGGCCTCTCTCACATTGGCTAATGTTAATGTTCATGAGTCCACCATCAGGAGAACACTGAACAACAATGGTGTGCATGCCAGGGTTGTAAGGAAAAAGCCACTGCTCTCCAAAAAGAACATTGCTGCTCGTCTGCAGTTTGCTAAAGATCACGTGGACAAGCCAGAAGGCTATTGGAAAAATGTTTTGTGGATGGATGAGACCAAAATAGAACTTTTTGGTTTAAATGAGAAGTGTTATGTTTGGAGAAAGGAAAATGCTGCATTCCAGCATAAGAACCTTATCCCATCTGTGAAACCTGGTGGTGGTAGTATCATGGTTTGGGACTATTTTGCTGCATCTGAGCCAGGACAGCTTGCCATCATTGATGGAACAATGAATTCTGAATTATACCAGTGAATTCTAAAGGAAAAAGTCAGGACATCTGTCCATGAACCAAATCTCAAGAGAAGGTGCGTCATGCAGCAAGACAACGACCCTAAGCACACAAGTCGTTCTACCAAAGAATGGTTAAAGAAGAATAAAGTGAAGGTTTTGGAATGGCCAAGTCAAAGTCCTGACCTTAATCCAATCGAAATGTTGTGGAAGGACCTGAAGCGAGCAGTTCATGTGAGGAAACCCACCAACATCCCAGAGTTGAAGCTGTTCTGTACGGAGGAATGGGCTAAAATTCCTCCAAGCTGGTGTGCAGGACTGATCAACAGTTACCGGAAACATTTAGTTGCAGTTATTGCTGTACAAGGGGGTCACACCAGATACTGACAGCAAAGGTTCACATACTTTTGCCACTCACAGATATGTAATATTGGATCATTTTCCTCAATAAATAAATGACCGAGTATAATATTTTTTTCTCATTTGTTTAACTGGGTTCTCTTTATCTACTTTTAGGACTTGTGTGAAAATCTGATGATGTTTTAGGTCATATTTATGCAGAAATATAGAAAATTCTAAAGGGTTCACAAACTTTCAAGCACCACTGTATAACTAGTCGTCGACCTCTTCTACAACATGCTCAAATCAAATGTGGGTTATGTTTCAGAAAAAAACAAAAAAAAAAGCTTGTGAAAAATTTACTCAGAAGCCTATGCAAAGAAGAGAGGCTGTCTGATCTCCTTCTCCTCTCGATTGAAAAAGACATACCCATAAATCACAATGAGGTCATTAATATATACAGGGGCATGACCCCTAGAAGGCTACTGCTTTAAGGCCCCTGGAACGTTAGGCTTCTACCTTATGAGAGGAAGGACTGATTTTTATCATTTTGTCCATTAGGCTATTTATTTATTTGTTCAAAGTTCAGGTTTCACTGTTCAATGTTAAATCTTTAACAATAAAAAAGCCTAATAATGCACCAGTGTTTTATTGCTTTGTATTTCTTCCAAGCCTATGATAATGTGAGTGACAATTTTGGTGACGCAAAAGAAATTGCAATTGCATATCACTTTCACCAGCACAGGACACATAGCTAAGTACTTACCTTCCTATTAGTACGTTAATTTTAATTCTATATTTCCATATTTTGGAAAGGACCGGGGAAAAAAAATCATGCACTTGCTGCCCTTTTTCTGACTTTGAGCCCCTGCCCCTCTATAATCCTGTGCACATCCCTGCCAAGCTATATATATTTTAATGAACACAGGTTAGCCACATCTCACATTAGTCAGTACACGCTAGAGAGGCGCTACATATATATATATATATATATATATAATTTTCCCCATCAAAGTTACATTTTGTGGTTTCGAAGCTAAGTTTTAGTGCCGTTTCTAGAACACAACATCAAGAAAACGTGGAAGAAACAGCAATAATGGAAGAGCTGGTTTCTAAGCTGTCTAAAACTAGCAATGGTAATTTATTTTTTGTTACATAATGTACTCAGGCTGCCAGTCAGTGTGTGACACACACACACACACACACACACACCCTACGCCCCTGATTAATGAGAAATTTGGTATTCATTGGTGTGTTTAAATTTACAGACAATACGAACTAATGTAAACAATTGGCTTCAACTCGCATAAATCTGAATTGGAAATGTTTAGTTCACTTTAGCTTCTGCAAACGCACAACTCTACTAAAAGATTGATAAATGAGGCTCAACGTCCCCAACATTGAAACCTGAAAGCTTTAGAAACTCTAACAGACCTTTACTTTTTAACAGGACTGTTTTGGGATTTTGCTGAGTTTACCTTCAACTGTCTGATTTTTTTTTCAAAGTAATGAACCGTGTAGCAGGAAAATCACCGCGTTTTCTAAATGCGCTCCTGAAAATTACTCATTAACTAGGGGAATTAAATTTGATATTTTTGATATGCTAATCATTAATGTACATGAAAGAAAAAGGCTTAAAATTTATAACTTTCTTTAGTGAAAATAAGTACTAAAATGCACTAGAATGCAGGGTTTTGCGTGTTATGTTATTAAAATATTTTCGGGGGACGTTGCCCCGCCCCCATTGCCCCCATTTCAGGGTTTTTTCCTTTGCTCCACTTTCATCTCTAAAAAAAAAGAACCAAGGTGGGGTTTTTTTTTTCAATTAAAAAACTCACAAACTTTACAAAATCATCTCATAAAATCAGCGGCACAGTGGTGTAGTGGTTAGCGCTGTTGCCTCACAGCAAGAAGGTCCGGGTTCGAGCCCCGTGGCTGGCGAGGTCCTTTCTGTGTGGAGTTTGCATGTTCTCCCCGTGTCCGCGTGGGTTTCCTCCGGGTGCTCCGGTTTCCCCCACAGTCCAAAGACATGCAGGTTAGGTTAACTGGTGACTCTAAATTGACCGTAGGTGTGAATGTGAGTGTGAATGGTTGTCTGTGTCTATGTGTCAGCCCTGTGATGACCTGGCGACTTGTCCAGGGTGTACCCCGCCTTTCGCCCGTAGTCAGCTGGGATAGGCTCCAGCTTGCCTGCGACCCTGTAGAACAGGATAAAGCGGCGAGAGATAATGAGATGAGATGAGATCTCATAAAATCACATAAAATAATTGAAAATGTGTCTCCTTTAAGGGAATGGCCTTCTCCTGGTTCATTTCTTATTTGACCAATCAGTTTGTAGATGTAAATGGTGACTTGTCTATTTATAACACAAGGTTGTGTTTTAAGCTCACTACTTTTTTCTCTACTTGTGCCTTGCAAATACTTGTGCCTTGCAAAAGTATTCATCCCCCTTGGTGTTTGTCCTGTTTTGTCGCATTACAAGCTGGAATTAAAATGGATTTTTTGGGGGGTTAGTACCATTTGATTTACACAACATGCCTACCACTTTAAAGGTGCACATTAAACTAGTAGTGTGGCGCTGTAGGAGACAGCTGCCTCTCCAGTAGCTCTGTAGTTTTTAGCTCTTTAAACCTCTTTTTTTTCCACCTTTTTACTTTTCTGCTCTTCTTACGAAGACATGGTGTGTTTTTCTTCATATCACATGGACATTTTTAACTTTAACACACAACCAGGAGCCAGTTTTCTCGCTTATTCGAGAGAGGAGCTGCTGGCCCTGAAAACAATGGGATGAGCCAGGATACGACACCCCATCCCAGCGGAGCTGAGGAGGAGACCCAGGGGCTGTAAAGCCGGGGCTAAGCTAAAGGCTAGGCTAACGGACAACCGGCGGCACTGCAAACCATCCATTCCCTCCGTTATTATGGGGAATGTGAACTCACTGCCGAACAAGGTTGATGAGCTAGCCGCACTGAACAACCAGCTTGTTTATCTTTACAGAGACATGGCTAACACACCTCGTACCGGATGCAAATGTGGATTCACTGGTGTGAGAGCCAACAGAGACACTAAAGCATGCAGGAAAGGCAAAGGTGGGGGACTCATCATCTACGTGAACAACCACTGGTGTAACCCGGGACATATCTCCGTAAAGATAGTCTTATGTTGCCCAGACTTGGACCTGCTAGCCGTTTGCCTGCGGCCATATTATCTGCTGAGGGAGTTCAGTCACGCAATCACCATCTGTGTTTACATCCCTCCGAGGGCAGACACAGCCGCTGCATGTGAGAGGATTCACTCTGTCACAGCAAGGCTGCAGACACAGCACCCTGAGGCATTTATCATCATTTCTGGGAACTTTAATCATGCTACTTTGGACTCTACTTTGGCTGCTTTTTACCAGGTTGTGGACTGTCCAACAAGGAACAACAGGACAATTGACTTGCTGTATGCTAATGTGAGGGATGCATACAGAGTCACACCCTTCCCCCCCACTACAGAAGTCTGACCACAACCTGGTTCGTCTACAGCCGAAGTACACCCCCCTGGTCCAAAGGCAGCCTGCAACAACTAGCTCCATCAGGAGGTGGTCCCCTGAAATGGAAGATGCCCTCAAAGACTTTTATGACAGCATGGACTGGGACGTGCTGCTTAGCCCACACTGTGAGGACATAGAGGGGCTGACACACTATCTGACAGACTACCTCAACTTCTGTGCAGACGTGGTCTCCCCCGCTAAGACTGTATGGTGTTACCCTAATAACAAGCCATGGGTAACACAGGAAGTCAAAGCTGTCCTCAACAGGAAGAAGGCCACCTTCAGGAGCAGGGACAGGGAGGCGATGAAAGCAGCACAGCAGGAGGTGAAACGCTGTGTGAGGGAAGCTAAGGACAGCTACAGGAGAAAGGTGGAGCAGAAGCTGAAGGAGAACAGCATGAAGGAGGTCTGGGAAGGTGTGAAAACCATCACAGGCCACAACACAAAGACCAGAGTTGTTGAGGGGACAGTGGAGAGGGCGAACGATCTGAATGACTTCTTCAACCAGTTCAACCAGCCCACGTCCCCCCCTCCCCCTCACTGCAGCCATCTCTCCTTCTTCCCTCAAAACACCTCCCCCCAGTCATCACAGCAGCCCCCTCCTCCCCCACCTCAACACAGACTCCTCCATGCATTACTGCAGACCAGGCCAGAGGTCAACTGAGGAAGCTTCACCCCAGGAAAGCAGCAGGCCCAGACGAGGTGTGTCCACGACTTCTGAAGACCTGCGCTGCTGAACTGGGTGAACCACTCCAACGCATCTTCAACCTCAGCCTGCAGCTGGGGAGAGTGCCCACCCTCTGGAAGACATCATGCATCATTCCAGTTCCCAAGGAGTACTGGCCCAGCGAGCTGAATGACTTCCAACCGATGGCACTCACTTCACATCTGATGAAGATGTTGGAGCGGCTCTTCCTCAGCCTCCTCAGACCCCAGGTGCAACATGCCCAGGACTGTCTGCAGTTTGCATACCAGGCAGGTGTTGGTGTGGAAAGACACCATCTTCTACCTGCTACACTGAGCCCACTCGCATCTGGATAAGAGAAATGGCACAGTGAGGATCCTCTTCTTGGACTTCTAGAGTGCCTTCAACACCATCCAGCCCCTTATGCTTCAGGACAAACTGAACAGGATGTGAGTGGACCCCTGCCTGGTCACCTGGATCTCCAGCTACCTCACCAACAGGCTGCAGTACATCAGGCTGAAGGACATCATGTCTGACACTGTGATTAGCAGCACCGGAGCACCCCAGGGCACGGTGCTGGCCCCTATTCTCTTCACCCTGTACACCGTGGACTTCTGCTACAACTCGGAGCTGTGTCACATTCAGAAGTTTGCTGATGACACAGCCATCGTGGGGTGTATCAGGGACAACAGAGAGGAGGAGTATAGGAGCCTGGTGAGGGACTTTGCTGTCTGGTGCAACAGGAACCATCTGCAGCTCAACACCTCGAAGACTAAGGAGCTGGTCACTGACTTTGCAAGGTCCAGACCAAGGTCACGACCAGTTCTGATTGAGGGTGTCGAGGTGGAGGCTGTGGATTCCTACAAGTACCTCGGGCTGTGGCTGGACAGCAAGCTGGACTGGACTTGCAACACCAACCACTTGTACAGGAAGGGACAGAGCAGGCTGTACTTCCTGAGCAGGCTGCGGTCCTTTAACATCTGCAGGAAACTCCTGTGGATGTTCTATCAGTCCGTGGTCACCAGTGTCCTGTTTTACACCATGGTGTGCTGGGGGGGGCAGCACATCCAAGAAGGACACATCCAGGCTGGACAAACTGATCAGGCGGGCCGGCTCTGTGGTCAGCATGAAGCTGGACTCCCTGGTGACAGAGAAGAGGACTATAGACAAACTACTAAACATCATGGACGATGCCAGTCGCCCTCTGCACCCCATCATCAGCAACCAGAGGAGCCTGTTCAGTGACAGAATGCTCCTTCCCAAGTGCAGGACTAACAGACTTAAAAACTCCTTTGTCCCTCAAGCCATCAGACTGTACAACTCCTCTCTGGGGGGGAAGAGGGGTAACAGGAGGACAGAGGACAGGAAGGAGCAGTAGCCTAGCCTAGCCTGACAAAAAGCAATACTGGACAATGTGCAATATAAATGTGCAATACCTCTCCTGCTGGAGTTTTCTTTTTCTTTCTTCTTTTTCCATATCTTATTCTTTTTTATATTTGTATATGTAAATACTTAATTTAATTTATCTAGAAGTTTTCTCTATTTTCTATTCTCTGTTTATCCTGGAATGATGCTGCTGGAATTTTAATTTCCCTGAGGGAACTAATCTAATCTAATCTAATCTATTCTAATCTAATCTAATCGTTGTTTTATTGTGACACAAACAATAATTAAGATGAAAAAAACAGATGCATAGGTATTCACCCCCTTTCATATGGAACCCCTAAATAAGACCTGGTCCAACCAATTCACTTCATAAATCACAAAATTAATTGATTAAGATCCACCTGGGTGTAATCAAAGTGTCACATGATCTGTCACATGATGTCTGTATAAATCAACCTGTTCTGGAAGGACCCTGACTCTGCTACACTACTAAGCAAGCAACATGAAAACCAAGAAGCCTCCAAACAGGTCAGAGACAAAGCTGTGGAGAAGTATAGATCAGGGATGGGTTATAAAAATTATCCCAAACTTTGAATATCCTACAGAGCACCATTAAATCCATTATAGCAAAATGGAAAGAATATGGCACCGTTACAAACCTGACAAGAGAAGGCCACCCACCAAAACTCACAGACCAGGCAAGGAGGGCATTAATCAGAGATGCCACAAAAACACCAACGATAACACTGAAAGAACTGCAAAGATCCACAGCAGAGATGGGAGTATCTGTCCATCGGACCACTTTAAGCCATATACTCCACAGAGTATGGTTTTATGGAAGAGTGGCCAGAAAAAAGTCATTGCTTAAAAAATCACGTTTGGAGTTTGCCCAACAGCATGTGGCAGACTCCCCAAACAACATGGAAGAAGATTCTCTGATCAAATGAGACTAAAATTGAACTTTTTGGCTTTCATGGGAAATGCCCTGTGTGGTGCAAACCCATCACCCTGAGAACACCATCCCTACAATAAAGCATGGTGGTGGCAGCATCATGCTGTGGGGATATTTTCATCTGCAGGGATGGGAAAGCTGGTCAGGACTGAAGGAAAAATAGATGGCACTAACTACAGGGCAATACTGGAGGAAAACCTGTTTGAGTCAGTCAGAGGTTTGAGACTGGGATGATGGTTCACGGTCTAGCAGGACAATGACCCTAAACGTACTGCTAAAGCTACACTGGAGTGGTTTAAAGGGAAACATTTAAATGTCTTTGAATGGCTTAATCAAAGCCCAGACCTTAATCCAATTGAGAATCTGTGGCATAACTTGAAGCTTGCTGTACACCAACGCAACCCATCTAACTTGAAGGAGTTGGAGCAGTTTTGCTTTGAGGAATGGGCAAAAATCCCAGTGGCTAGATGTGCTAAGCTAATAGAGACATACCCCAAGAGACTTGTAGCTGTAATTGTAGCAAGAAGTGGCTCTGTAAAGTATTGACTTTTTTGGGGGGGAGGGCTGAATACCTATGCACACTTCAGATTGCTGTTTTTTTCATCTTAATTATTGTTTGTGTCACAATAAAAAACAATGTGCACCTTTAAAGTGGTAGGCATGTTGCATAAATCAAATGGTGCTAACCCCCCCAAAATCCATTTTAATGCCAGCTTGCAATGCAACAAAACAGGACAAACACTAAGGGGGATGAATACTTTTGCAAGGCACTGTATATGTTACCTCTGGGTACATTATTTGTAAACATGGTATTAGCTTCCACTGTTATGCTGATGACATATATGTTTCAACAAAGCCAGTGAGAGTCCCCAGCTTAATAAAGTTTGAGGAATGTCTAAAAGATGTTTGACACTGGATGCTGAGTAGCTTCCTCCTACTTACTTCTGATAATACAGAAGTACTTCTACTTGGACCACATCCAGCTAGAGGTAAGCTTTCAGATTACATAGTAACTCTGGATGGCCTTTCAGTATCGGAGCGAGCTTCTGGTCTTTTATGATCCACCATCCTTGCTTCAAACAAAAGGTACAGGTTCTTTGTTAGTACCTTGAATAATGAATAACAGCAGGGGGGAGAGCTTTCACTTATAAAGCCCAACTGTTAAGGAACAGCCTTCCAATTAGTGTTCAGGACTCAGAGTCTGAGTGTTTAAGTCTCGAATGAAAACAAAACATTTGTTTAGTCAAGTCTTTTGTTTGTATTAATGCATTTTTATCTTAGGTAAAGGCACAGGTCTGGAGGATTCATGGCCCGAGAGTGTTTTGGTAAACTGGGATATTTGGATGCTGTCTTCCCCCCACCCCTCAACACACACACACACACACACACACACACACACACACACACACACACACACACACACTCAGAGATTTGTTGGAGTGCCTGGCTGCTTTATGTCCCAGGGCACCCTCATGTCTATGCTCCATCCTGGCTCTCCCTTTTAGTAACGCTAAAAGCTCATCTTGCAGGAGTCCCCACTTGCAATGTACATCTTCTTAAACCATTACAAGACAAGAGCACACATAATAATTGTATTCTCCCTCAGCGATGCTCTCAGGAATCCAGCCACTGGGGGTGTATAAGTGTACTCTTGGCGCCGGTCCCAAGCCCGGATAAATTGGAGAGGGTTGCGTCAGGAAGGGCATCCGGCGTAAAACTGCCAAATCTAACATGCGGAATGAAAAGAGAAATACCATACTGGATCGGTCGGGGCCCAGGTTAACAACGACCGCCTCTGGTACTGTTGGTCAACAGGGTGCCAGTGGAAAGTGTGCTACTGTTGTGCCAAAATGGAGAAGGAGAAAGAGAGGGGGGAGGCGTGTTAGAAGAGAGCATAAAAGATGGAAGGGAAGGAGCTTAGAATTGAGGGTAGGAACACTGAATGTGGGAACGTTGACTGGCAGAGTGAGAGAGTTAGCAAGTATCATGGAAAGAAGGAAGTTGGACATTTTGTGTGTGCAGGAGATGAGGTGGAAAGGAAGCAAGGCCAAAAACATTGGAGGTGGATGCAAGTTGTTTTATTATGGAGTGGATGGAAAGAGAAATGGTGTTGGTATTGTTTTGAGGGGAGAGTTGGTCAACAGTGTGATTGATGTGAAGAGGATGTCAGATAGCATGATAGGCATGAAGTTGGAGATTCAAGGAGTGGTAATCAATGTTGTGTGTGCATACGCCCCACAGGTTGGATGTGAGAATGAAGAGAAAGAGTCTTTCTGGGAAAAGAAGGATTTTCTCCGTGCTCTCACGGAAGTCGGTCGCATTTATCTGCTCTCCTCTCCCTTATCTTCCCTGCTTATGCTCCTCTTGTCTCATCTCATCTGTCTATACTTTTGAGAGGCTCTCTCTGCACTGCTCTCCAAACTAAAAAATCATGGAATTGATAAACTGGTCTCTTCATGCAATTGACACAATTTTCTCGACGAGAAGCCTGGGTTCGGGGGAACCAGCCTATCCTGCCGGAAAGTTCGCAGCTGGCTGCACGATGGATGCGTGGGAGAGGTGGCAGGTCGTGTGCCTGGCGGTTCTTTCTGTGGAGGACATTGAAGACATCTACCTATTCGGAACCATGATTACAGGACTTTTGCTGATTGGATTAGGCATTGCCCTGGTTTACGGAGGAAATCAGAAAACGGTGACAGCTGTCCAAAGCCCTATAAAGCTGCCCGACATGATTGACGTGGTGGGCAGAGCTGTCGGCACTCAGACTGTGGCTATTCAGAACCTGAACCGCAACATGGATAACATCATGGAGAAGCTTTTGGCTTTGCAAAGGAAATGGATTGATTCAGAGACCAGAATGGGGGCGGCACGGTGGTGTAGTGGTTAGCGCTGTCACCTCACAGCAAGAAGGTCCTGGGTTCGAGCCCCGGGGCCGGCGAGGGCCTTTCTGTGTGGAGTTTGCATGTTGTCCGTGTGGGTTTCCTCCGGGTGCTCCGGTTTCCCCCACAGTCCAAAGACATGCAGGTTAGGTTAACTGGTGACTCTAAATTGACAGTAGGTGTGAATGTGAGTGTGAATGGTTGTCTGTGTCTATGTGTCAGCCCTGTGATGACCTGGCGACTTGTCCAGGGTGTACCCCGCCTTTCGCCCATAGTCAGCTGGGATAGGCTCCAGCTTGCCTGCGACCCTGTAGAAGGATAAAGCGGCTAGAGATAATGTGATGTGTGATGTGAGAGACCAGAATGGACAAACAGAGTAGTCGTGTAAAAGAATGCGTCTACTCGCCCCAAGACCCAACAATCCCAATCTTATCTGCTTTCGGCTCCCTCAGACAGCACTGGCCTCGGCCAAGGCCGTTGCTGGGACAACAACTCCCCCTGAAGATCACTGCAGCGAGACACTCTCGCATCCCTTCACCCACTTCCCACGGTCACCGCTTTTACCCCCAGTGTGACAAGCGGGTGCGCGACCAGCGCCATCATGGCTGCAGGAACAGACGGCTGCTTGCTTGCGCTGGGTTACCTCTACCTCCACCCCTCCCCCTACCCCCCGATCACCCCCCCTCAAGTCCCGAGTTTTCATGCTGTAAAGTGTACTTGTGTTATTTTGTGCTTATGTGCTAAGGTGTTTTTTTTTAATGTTCCCACACTGTACTCCTCACAGGAACATAGTGTGGGGGTTGCTTTTTTCTCCTCCCCTCTCATCATGTTACTCTGTATTTTTTCTTTTCATCCCTGTCTTCCTGTCCTGTCTACTCCCTCTCTGTCAATTGTGTGTATGTAAGGACATGATGGTCAATTTCGCTGGTACTTGTGACTAGTGACAATAATGCCGCTTTTCCACTACAAACACGGCTGAGTCGGGCTGAGCTGTGCCGTGCTGAGTCGAGCTGAGCAGGGCTGTTGGAGTTGCATTTCGACTACAACCGCGCTGAACCGTGCTGGCTGGAAGTGGGTGGACACATTGGGTGGAGTTAGCGAAAGTGGGTGGACGTCACGTGATGTCGTTAAGCAGCACAAACAGTGACATCAGTGAGCTTTTAAGCGGTAGTCTCACGACCCGAATAGTAAACAATAAACATGGACATGGAGTCGTTAGTGTTGCTGGTCTTGGTTCTGTGGCTTGTTGTCACCGACAACGCCAACAGATACTGGCAAGAGCGTATAGATGAGGCAAGGCGCATAAGGCTTCAGAAATTCTCGTAATTCGTAATTCTTCTTCTTCCGGGTTTACGGTGTTTACAGATCCCAGCGTGCTCGAGGGGCATGTGTGGGCATGTGAGGACACTCCTCCTCACCAATCAGTGCACAGGGGAGTGTCTGCTCACGCCCCCAGCCTCACTCGGCTCACTTTGGCTCGCTTCAGCCCCACTCCAAAACGGTGCGAGTTTTAGGGGCTAAGCAGGGCTGAAGCGAGCTGAGTCGTGCTGTTTTTTGGTAGTCGAAACGCGAGCCGTGTCGGGCTGAAGTGAGCTGAAGCGAGCTGAAAAAGGGTAGTGGAAAAGGGCCATTAAGGGTTCATTCATTCATTCATTCATTCATTCAAGTGGTAGAAAGTATACCGAGGGAGGAGCACATGCTGATAGGAGCAGATTTCAACAGACATGTTGGCGAGGGAAACAGAGGAGATGAGGACATGATGGGCAGATACAGTGTAAGAGAGAGAAATGTGGAAGGGCAAATGGTGGTTGATTTTTCAAAGAGGGTGAATTTGGCAATAGCCAATACATACTTTGAGAAGAAAGAGCAGCACAGGGTGACGTTTAAGAGTGGAGGAAGATCTACACAGGTAGACTACATACTCTGCAGAAGGGGTAACCTGAAGGAGATTGGAGACTGTAAAGTGATGGCAGGGGAGAGTGTAGCTAGACAACATCAAGTGGTCGTGTGCAGGATGAGCTTGAAAGTGAAAAAGAGGAAGCGTGAAATAGTGGAGCCGAAGATTAAGTGGTGGAAACTAAAAGAGGTTGAACATCAGAAGGAGTTTAGGGAAGAAATGAGACAAGCATTGAGTGAGTGGTCATGGAAGTCTGCCAGAAGATTGGAATACTACTGCTGTACTAGTAAGAGAGGCAGCAAGGAAGGTGCTAGGGTGGTCATCGGGAAGAAGGAAGGAAGACAAGGAGACAAAGAAGGTGGAACAAAGAAGTACAGGAAATTATAAAAGAGAAGAGGCTAGCAAAGAAGAATTGGGACGAGCAGAGAGATGAGGAAAGCAGGCGGTTATACAGAGAGACAAGACAGAAGGCAAAAAGAGCGGTAGCGAAGGCAAAAGCAGATGCATACCAGGAGTTGTACGAAAGACTGGAGACCAAAGAAGGCAAGAAAGATCTGTACAGACTAGCTAGGCAGAGAAACAGGGAATCGAGGGATGTACAGCAGGTAAGAGTGATGAAAGATGTAAATGGAAACGTGCTGACAAACAAAGAGAGTGTATTAAGAAGGTGGAAAGAGTACTTTGAGGATTTATTAAATGAGGAGAATCCAAGAAAGAAAAGGTCAGATTCATTGGAGACCGCAAATCAGGAAGCAGAGTTGGTTAGTAAGGATGAGGTGAGGGCAGCCATGAAAAGAATGAAGACTGGGAAAGCAGTCGGACCAGATGGTATCCCAATTGAGGCTTGGAGATGTTTGGGTGAGACGGCTGTGGAGTTCCTAACGAGATTGTTTCATAAGATCCTAGAGAATGAGAAAATGTCAAATGAATGGAGAGTGTGCTAGTCCCAATATACAAGAATAAGGGAGATGTACAGAGCTGCAGTAATTACAGAGGAATAAAATTGATGAGCCACACCATGAAGCTATGGGAAAGGGTATTGGAGGCGAGATTGAGAAGAGAGGTAGCAATCTGTGAACAGCAGTACAGGTTTATGCCAAGGAAGAGCACATCGGATGCAATTTTTGCTCTAAGAATGTTAATGGAGAAGTACAGAGAAGGCCAGAGAAAGCTACATTGTGTGTTTGTAGACCTGGAAAAGGCATACGATAGAGTGCCAAGAGATGAGTTATGGTATTGTATGAGAAAGAGTGGAGTGAATGAGAAGTATATTAGAGTGGTGCAAGACATGTATGAGAACAGTGAAACAGCAGTGAGGTGTGCAGTTGGAACGACTGAATGGTTCAAGGTGAAGGTGGGACTTCATCAAGGATCTGCTTTGAGTCCTTTTTTGTTTGCCATAGTGATGGATAGCTTGACGGACGAAGTGAGGCAAGAGTCACCATGGAACATGATGTTTGCGGATGATATTGTGATATGTGGTGAAAGTAGAAAGGAGGTTGAGTTGGGTTTGGAGAGATGGAGGTACGCATTGGAACAAAGAGGAATGAAGGTGAGCAGGAGCAAAACAGAATGCATGTGCATCAATGAGAATGGGGATGAGAGTGTAGTGAAAATGCAAGGAGCAGACGTAAAGAAAGTTGGTGAATTCAAGTACCTGGGGTCAACTGTGCAGGAAAATGGGGGCTGCGATAGTGAGGTGAGAAAGAGAGTGCAGGCAGGGTGGAGCAGTTGGAGAAGGATTTCGGGAGTCATTTGTGATGGGAAAGTCCCAGCAAAAGTGAAAGGTAAGCTGTATAAGACAGTAGTGAGACCAGCTGTGATGTATGGATTGGAGACCATACCCTTAACGAAGAGACAGGAGGCAAAGTCGTAGGTGGTGGAGTTGAGGAGTTAAGGTTTGCGATGGGAGTGACAAGGTTGGACAGGATAAGGAACGAGTACATCAGAGGGACAGCACATGTGGAGAGCTTGGGAATTAAGCTAAGAGAGATGAGACTGACATGGTACTGTATGGGCACATCCTGAGAAGAGATGCAGAGCATGTGAGAAGGAGAATGTTGAGGATGGAGCTGCCAGGCAAACAAAAACAAGGAAGGCCAAAGAGGAGATACATGGATGTGGTGAGAGAGGACATGAAAGTGGTAGGTGTGGTCGAGAGGGATGCGGAAGACAGGGAGCAATGGAGACGAAATATCCGCTGTGGCGACCCCTAATCGGGAGCAGCCAAAAGAAGAAGAAGAAGAAGAGAGATGCTCTCAGGACCTCCCTGATCCATGTTGATGCCCCACCTGAAAATCACCCAATGCTGCTGAGAATGGCCCCACATGGATATATCAAAAATCACCATACAATTACAGTGAATAATATCACACAGACATCCTAAAGATGGCCATGGATGTTATTCCTGGCTGTGTTTATTTCCTCTTTCTCATTAGGTTTATTTTTGTATATTAAACTTTAATTTAAATTCTGTACACAGATTTCTGTAAAGCTGTTTTGTGACAATACCCACTGTTTAAAGAACTATATAAATAAAATTGAATTGATTTGAATATGAATCAATATGGTAGAATTAGAGAGAATTTTAAGTTATATTCATAAATAATCATCCCCTTTCCTGCCACAGTGAGCTATGGATGACATTAATAAGGCAGAATATCTGAGGAAAATTTACCAATTTGAGTGATATCAAGGTTGGGCATATACACAGAAACATTCAAAAGGTGTCTCTTTGAGTTGATGGGTTCAAGGATTTGCACATCTTTTACACTCAAAAGGAAATCATATTATCACTCAGTCATATAGACTTTTTTGTATAAAGCACTCCAGGAATGGCCACAGATATGGGCCTCCTAAAACACACACACATTTATATGTATGTATGTATGTATGTATGCATGCGTTTTAGGGCCTCATATATATGTGTGTGTATGTATGTTTTAGGAGCATTATTTAAGCTCAATGCTCTTACAAGTTCATAGAACTAAAAACGTAAAAAATTAACCAACGAAACAAATACACACGGGTGGCACGGTGGTGTCGTGGTTAGCGCTGTCGCCTCACAGCAAGAAGGTTCGGGTTCGAGCCCCGTGGCCGACGAGGGCCTTTCTGTGCGGAGTTTGCATGTTGTCCCTGTGGGTTTCCTCCGGGTGCTCCGGTTTCCCCCAAAGACATGCAGGTTAGGTTAACTGGTGACTCTAAATTGACCGTAGGTGTGAATGTGAGTGTGAATGGTTGTCTGTGTCAGCCCTGTGATGACCTGGCGACTTGTCCAGGGTGTACCCCGCCTTTCGCCCGTAGTCAGCTGGGATAGGCTCCAGCTTGCCTGCGACCCTGTAGAACAGGATAAAGTGGCTACAGATAATGAGATGAGATGAGACAAATACACACAATTTAATACAAGAACTGATTAAAATAATAAGTCTTAAGTTTAGATTTAAACACGTTAATATTCTCAGCATTTCTGACATGGAAAGGCAGAGAGTTCCACAGTTTTGGAGCACAGACAGAAAAAGCTCTGTCACCATAGCTTACAGTGTTTACTTTAGATATGGCTAATAGGTTCTGGTTAGAGGATCTGAGAGTGCAAGCAGGCTTGTAGGGATGGAGTAGGTTAGAAATATAATCAGGAGACATGCCGTTTAATGCCTTCTAAGTCAATAGCAAAACTTTGTAGTTGATTCAAAGTTTAACCGGAAGCCAGTGGAGTTTTTGCAAGACAGGTGTGATGTGATCAGATTTCTTTGATTTTGAAACAAGCCGAGCAACGGTATTTTGCAGTAGCTGGAGTTTAGAAAGATCAGAGTCTGGAAGACCAAATTGAATGCTATTGCAGAAGTCTAGACGGGATGTGACGAAGGCATGTACTTGCTTCTCACAATCATCCTTGTTTAAATATTTGCGTATTCAGCCAGTGTTTCGTATAGCAAAAGATGCAGATTTGCAGATATTATTGATATGTGAGTGCATCCTTAGGTGGCTGTCCAAAGCAATGCCTAGACCGCGGGCGACAGGGACTGGTACAATAACAGAGTCACTCATAGAAATACTAGGTATAAGTTCACGCTGTTTAAACCTAGATGAGAGATGGGCAATCTCAGTCTTGCTAGTGTTACATACAGTACCAGTTTGTTTGCAGTGCACCAGATAAGTATATCCTTAACACAGAGCTCTTGTTTTGCTATTTCGGCAGAACGGTTCCTAGCTGAATCAGTGGTGACATATAGTTGTGTATCGTCTGCATACATCATACAGTCAGTGCCTGTATGATGTAACTGGATATGAATGCATTATTCGGAATGAATAGATGTGCTCTATAGTAATACAAATAAAGTGAATGTTATTCATTACTTCCTTAATATTGTTATCCATTACCTTACTTCTCTGAAAGTAGACTGAAAACAATCATGAAAAAATTAGAATGTCAACAATAAGCTCCCAGTGCCAACACAAGACATATCCAAGTAAAGCAGTTAAATGAGGTTTCCGATTTTAAATATGCAACTGACAATATCATAAGGAATGAGACACTGGTAAAGACACGTGCAGTCTTCAGAAATTCTTTCCTCTTCATAAATGTTACATTCCATATGCTTTTGCTTCCTCCATGTCAATGAAATCATCATATAGTCAGGCATGCTGTACTGTCAGATGCCTTGTCTTCAGAGTCTTTGCTAAGCTTGGAACATTTGTAGACGTTGTTGCTGTTATTTGTCAGCGAGTTCCTCACGTCAGCAGCACAGTTGCTCTCTTCCTGCTGGGCCACAAAAGCAACTGCAGGATCCAAAGCCAAAATGGAGCTCAGGCTTGATCTACAAAAGAGCAGCGCATGATCAGTGTTGGGGCCAGGGTTTCAGCAGAGAGGGAAAAAACAGCTTTCAAAAGACCCACTCGAAAGATACACATGCAGCATAATGACATCCATTCAAGTGTATTCTCTCTCAAGTGTGGTTTTGTGTTTTCTTTCTCTTGTCGCTCTCTCTGGGTCTTCCATTAGTATACAATCTCTTTTCCCTGTTTTTTTAATACATGATGATGGAAATAGGGAGCAAGGGAAAGCAAACTCAAAATACAGGATGACGCACATTGTCAAAAAAAGGACAGCAAATTCACAGATGAAGCACAGAGTCTGAATTGAACGACCGAATGGAAGGGAGAATGAGCGAGAGTCAGAGACAGAAACAGAGAGGGAGGGAGGGACAGAAGGGGTAAAAGGAGAGGTAAAGTGGTATAAGCAGGGGTTCGCCTTCCCTCCTCCTCCTCTCTCGTTATCTTTATTAACACCTGCTGCGCTAACGAGGCTGCCTCTTGGTTGCCACGGCAACAACTTGTCACACAACACCCCTTACTACACACCTGCTTGAATAAACCCCACATATCCGACACATGCATGGCGGCAGGATGGTTAGCACTGTTGCCTCACAGCAAGAAGGTTCTGGGTTTGAGCCCAGTGGCTGATGGGGGCCTTTCTGTGTGGAGTTTGCATGTTCTTCCCGTGTCTGCATGGGTTTCTTCCGGGTGCTCCGGTTTCCCCCAAAGACATGCAGTTAGGTTAACTGGCTACTCTAAATTTTTCATGTGCATGAATGGTCGAGAGGACAAAACCTCTATAATAATCCTGTTGAGGGCAATGGGAAACTACTACTGTCATTCTGCTGTCAGGGCGGTTAGGTTCTACATGTGATTAGGTTAACATGGGGCAGCCATGGCCTGATGTTGGGCTGAAGTGCCCTTGAGCAAGGGCATCTAACCCGCAACTGCTCCCCGGGCGCTGTAGCATGGCTGCCCACTGATCTGGGTATGTGCGTGTGCTCATTGCTCAATTGTATGTGCATGTGTGTGTTCACTGCTTCAGATGGGTTAAACGTAGAGGAGGAATTTCACTGTGTGCTTAAGTCTGTGCTTGAGTGTATGTGTGACAAATAAAGGCTTCTTGGCTTGGCTCATTCTTTCCTAGAAACTCTGATGGATGTCAGAGCAACCATGTCACTGATGTCACTATATATATACACACACACACACAACCATCATACACAACCATCATACAAAACCAGTTGCAAGTCATGATTTTGAGATAAATGAGGAAATACGTTATGTGGGCTAAAATAGCCAAATTTTAGATTTTGAAATAATATCAGAGTATAATGTCTACACTTTCATGTTTTGAAAGAATTTTGCAGGAATTCATACCTTACGACCTTTAAAATGTGCTTTTATTGAGGTGAAGTATTCAAATTCCAGTAGAAATTTATGGAAGGGAAAAAAAGAGCAAATATGCCCTTCAGACTTTGTACCAATGATTTTTTTTTTGTATTTCTGAAGAAAATCCTTCATGCCTGTTATCAAAGTACAGTGGAGATTTCCCACTCATGAGATCCAGTATTCATTTTGGTGTAATTTCAATGAGCTAATAAAATGGTATAAAACAAACTCATCTTTGTGTAAAGAAAATTTGTATTATGATTATGGGATTTAATCTCTTTCTTGCTATGCATGATCTATAAGATTGGCTGCACTACTCCTTTGCATGTACAGTTTCCAACACACAGCCCATTTCCTACTGTATATGACAGTGGCGGAAGAAATCGCATAACCTTAAATGGCAACGACAGACAAAAGTAGAGCAATTTAATTGCACGGATATCTATAGCCATCCTTCCATCCATTATCTGTAGCCGCTTATCCTGTCCTACAGGGTCGCAGGCAAGCTGGAGCCTATCCCAGCTGACTACAGGCGAAAGGCGGGGTACACCCTGGACAAGTCGCCAGGTCATCACAGGGCTGACACATAGACACAGACAACCATTCACACTCACATTCACACCTACGGTCAATTTAGAGTCACCAGTTAACCTAACCTGCACGTCTTTGGACTGTGGGGGAAACCGGAGCACCCGGAGGAAACCCACGCGGACACGGGGAGAACATGCAAACTCCACACAGAAAGGTCCTCGCCAGCCAACGGGCTTTAACCCAGGATCTTCTTGCTGTGAGGCGACAGTGCTAACCACTACACCACCGTACCACCCCGATATCAGTAACAAAGATGAATTTGAGGATGACTTTAACCCCAAAAAAGACTGATTTCAATTTCAAGTTTGTCATGGAAAGTGTAACCTGTGGTGAATTTGCCTCAGTGCTAGTCAAGTTGACCAAGTCGAGTGAGAGAAAGCTTCAAAATTAAGATGAGTCATGTTTTATATCTTGTGGGCAGTTACTATGATCTTTCTGTAGTGTGTTGTGGAAGTTGTTGTTGCGAGGGGCATCATAGACACCATGGGAATAATTATAAATTTAATGAGTATGAGTATATATTCAGAAGTCTTACAGAGGCTTGACATTACATCATTAGTTTTATATGCACTGTGTGGACAATGCACAGCACTGAAGGCACATAAAATGTAAGCAACCATAAACCGGGACAAGAAGTTTCAGTCACATTCAGTTCCAAGACTTTGACAATGTATACAGACACAGATAGACCTTTCTTTTTCATGCCCTTTCATTTTTAAATTGACAAGCATGGGTTGTAATGCCAATAACCTGGCGACTTGTCCAGGGTGTACCCCACCTCTCACCCACAGTCAGCTGGGATAGGCTCCAGCTTGCCTGACACCCTGTAGAACAGGATAAGCGGTTACAGATAATGGATGGATGGGTGGGTTGTAATGCTGAGTGCCTACAGTGGCTGCACATTAAATTTAAACTCAGCTAAATTTCATGAAATAGGCCTAATATCTTTTATTGTATGCTGTATATTTGGTTTCCTACAGCTCAATGAACCCCTCTTTTTTCCAGCTGCATATACTAATCGAGCCTGATGGAACACCATGCCATCACCCCAAGAAATGATCCAGATAGTTTTCCAGTCACGTTTCCCCTCACCTGTACTTCCACTGACTAGGCAACAGTATCTCTACAAACACATCCAAGCCTTTGTTCCTGAGCTCTACAAGAACATAATGTGCCCTAAACCAGATGTGCTGCCTCCAGATGGGCCGAAGGATGAAGAGGTGCAGGTGCAGCTAGATAAAGGACAAGAAGGACAGATTTGAGGTAATGGATGTAGACAAGGACGTGCACAAGGCAGCAGAGGGAGCATGATCATGGGTAAGGCTGTGGCCATGGCAGAGGGGTTGAAGCAGGGGGTCTTCTGTTGTTATTCATGAACTATAGACAACATTTTCAAGGAACTTTAGAATATTGGAGCTTTTGAACTGTAGACCAAGGGAGAAAATACAAAGGGGAAAAAAAAATCCTGTAAAAAAAAATTGTCAATATGTTAATAACATGTGCCTAAAAAGGTATGGTGAAGAAAAATTGTGTGTACATCCGTGAAGCCATAATAAATATGTGCCCTAAATTTAATTTTAATATATTTTTTGAAACGTGTTGCTAGAGTTTATGGAGTAAACCTGACAAGTAGATTTCTCCATTTCTGACTTTTTGTAGAAAGTAAAATCCGACTATTTCAAATGACTATATCTCAGTGGTATATTGGTCAAATTTCTTGATCTATGCATCATTGTAAAGATTTTTTATGGCCTTTCATGAAAACACAATAAGTCAACTTTGAAAAATTGACCCATATGACTTGTTTTGTAATGGAGGGTCTCTCTCTCTCTCTCTCTCTCTCACTCACACGTTTGTGTGTGTATATATATATATATATATATATATATCCATTATCTCTAGCCGCTTTATCCTGTTCTACAGGGTCGCAGGCAAGCTGGAGCCTATCCCAGCTGACTACGGGCGAAAGGCGGGGTACACCCTGGACAAGTCGCCAGGTCATCACAGGGCTGACACATAGACACAGACAACCATTCACACTCACATTCACACCTACGCTCAATTTAGAGTCACCAGTTAACCTAACCTGCATGTCTTTGGACTGTGGGGGAAACTGGAGCACCCAGAGGAAACCCACGCAGACATGGGGAGAACATGCAAACTCCACGCCAGCCGCTGGGGTTGAACCCAGGACCTTCTTGCTGTGAGGTGACAGTGCTAACCACTACACCACCATGCCACCCCATACCGTACCATGAGGAGAGATAACAAAATGGTGGCGCATGTTGCTGAATCAATGGAGGAGGAAATCAACTTGAAAATAAAACCCCCAAAATGATCAAGTATTTAAAAGAAACAGAAATAGCTAAAAGAATATAGCTTTTTGTTGTTGATTTACCCCCAATATCTTCTGTTCCACACTCCAGCCCAGTCAGTGGCGGTAATGCACTTTTAAGTTGGTTTGCCAACCACCAAAAAACCCTAAAGAAGAAGAACAAGAAAACCCCAAAGAGGCAGGGTACACCCTGGACAAGTCGCCAGGTCATCACAGGGCTGACACATAGACACAGACAACCATTCACACTCATTCACACCTACGCTCAATTTAGAGTCACCAGTTAACCTAACCTGCATGTCTTTGGACTGTGGGGGAAACCGGAGCACCCGGAGGAAACCCACGCGGACACGGGGAGAACATGCAAACTCCACACAGAAAGGCCCTCACCGGCTGCTGGGCTCGAACCCAGAACCTTCTTGCTGTGAGGCGACAGTGCTCACCACTACACTCCCATGTCGCCCCTTTCAAGAATTATTATTGTCGCATTTTTCACAAATTGCTCCTGTCATTTCACCGGTTTGTTTACATTCTAAGAGGAAATCATTTTGTCAGACGTTTTGTATAAAGTTTTTATTTATCGAATTTGCAAAAAATAAAAATGCTCTGTTTCTCAAAATACAGCGAATGTGGATAGAATAAAACAATTATTCCACTCAGTCTTGTCATACATGGCTTGTTGGCTATCAGCTCATATACGACTCGATTTCGTGGAATAATTGTTTATATATAATTTGTGAAAGAACACAAATAGAGAACAAATAGGGACTTTGCACATATATTCTTACACACACACACGTGCGTCATATGTCATTTAGTGGTTTCTGTATCTGCTGTATCAGCTGCCAGCTTGATGTGACAAGATAAAATCGTTTTAATGTGTTTGTGTGTGTGTGTAATAAAGCTGTCTGAGCTGATCAATTGAGACCTGTGCATGTGTGTGTGTGTGTGTGTGTGTGTGTGTGTGTGTGTGTGTGTGTGTGTGTGTGTGTTTATCACCTGTTTGGTCTCATGTAGCGCATACATGTGCTGAACAGACAATGTAATTGCACTAATCAAGAAAAGGAAAGAAAAGCAGTGAGAATACACACATTGGCCCATTTATCAGGAAATATAGGTCTAAATAAATAGTGTTTAAGCATAATTACCTATTGAAGCCCGTCTTTTATTATACACAGTTTATTATCTCCATCTCCCCCATCCATCAGTGCACCACCACTGAACAGATATTGTTTGAGAGTTGAACCATTCTCAGCACTGCAGTGACAATCACATGGTAGTGTGTTTGTATGTGTGGAGCTGGTATGAGTGTATCACGTACAGCAGTGTTGCTTGGATATTTAAACACTGTATACATTTACAGGCTACTTTCCACTTACGTATATCTTGTAGCTATTTGTAGAGGCTATAGCTCATCATTTTCCATACACAGTTTGTGCTAATCATGCTCTTGTCCTTCTGAGACAGAGACCGATGTAGATGATGCTGATCAAAGTGAGAACTCATTTCCCTTTTGGAACTTATACTTCTGACATTTTGGCATACACAGATAAATGGGTATTAAATATAGAGGTAAATGGGGTGTCTTTCTGCGCAATTAGACTGGATTTACAGTGGTGCTTGAAAGTTTGTGAACCCTTTAGAATTTCCTACATTTCTGCATAAATATGACCTAAAACATCATCATATTTTCACACAAGTCCTAAAAGTAGATAAAGAGAACCCAGTTAAACAAATGAGACAAAAATATTATACTTGGTCACTTATTTATTGAGGAAAATGATCCAATATTACATATCTGTGAGTGGCAAAAGTATGTGAACCTCTAGGATTAGCAGTTAATTTGAAGGTGAAATTAGAGTCAGGTGTTTTCAATCAATGGGATGACAATCAGGTGTGAGTGGGCACCCTGTTTTATTTAAAGAACAGGGATCTATCAAAGTCTGAGCTTCACAACACATGTTTGTGGAAGTGTATCATGACACGAACAAAGGAGATTTCTGAGGACCTCAGAAAAAGCGTTGTTGATGCTCATCAGGCTGAAAAAGGTTATAAAACCATCTTTAAAGAGTTTGGACTCCACCAATCCACAGTCAGACAGATTGTGTACAAATGGAGGATATTCAAGACCATTGTTACCCTCCCCAGGAGTGGTCGACCAACAAAGATCACTCCATGAGCAAGGTGTGTAATAGTCGGCGAGGTCACAAAGGACCCCAAGGTAACTTCTAAGCAACTGAAGACCTCTCTCACATTAACATTAGCCAATGTTCATGAGTCCACCATCAGGAGAACACTGAACAACAATGGTGTGCATGGCAGGGTTGCAAGGAGAAAGCCACTGCTCTCCAAAAAGAACATTGCTGCTCATCTGCAGTTTGCTAAAGATCATGTGGACAAGCCAGAAGGCTACTGGAAAATGTTTTGTGGACAAATGAGATCAAAATAGAACTTTTTGGTTTCAATGAGAAGCGTTATGTTTGGAGAAAGGAAAGCACTGCATTCCAACATAAGAACCTTATCCCTTCTGTGAAACATGGTGGTGGTAGTATCATGGTTTGGGCCTGTTTTGCTGCATCTGGGCCAGGATGGTTTGCCATCATTGTTGGAACAAGGAATTCTGAATTATACCAGCAAATTCTAAAGGGAAATGTCAGGACATCTGTCCATGAACTGAATCTCAAGAGAAGGTGAGTCATGCAGCAAGACAGCAATCCTAAGCATACAAGTCGTTCTACCAAAGAATGGTTAAAGAAGAATAAAGTTAATGTTTTGGAATGGCCAAGTCAAAGTCCTGACCTTAATCCAATGGAAATGTTGTGGAAGGACCTGAAGTGAGCAGTTCATGTGAGGAAACCCACCAACATCCCAGCGTTGAAGCTGTTCTGTATGGAAGAATGGGCTAAAATTCCTCCAAGCCGGTGTGCAGGACTGATCAACAGTTACCAGAAACGTTTTACGCTACGTTCACACTGCAAGGCTTAATGCTCAATTCCGATTTTTTTGTGAAATCCGTTTTTTTTGTGAGGTCGTTCACATTAACAAATATATGCGACTTGTATGTGATCCTCAGTATGAACGAAAAGCGACCTAAAAGTGTTCCGCATGCGCACTGCAGGATACGACGACGTCACACGCAGTGAGCATGGCCAGTGTTTACGGAAGTAAAACCGCCCGGTTGCGGTATGACTCATCCAATCTAGCTTGAATAGCTGCATCCCCCCAAATGGAAATCAGCTCCCTAACCTCTGCGTCCTTCCATTGAGAAGATTCAGAACCTTCACAGCCCGAAGCGTCCCTCGCATTGATGTCATGCGCAGGGGCGCAGATACGTTTTTGGAACTGGGGGGGACAAAAAACTGGGGGGGACAAAGCTGCCAGCAAACCAACCCCAACCCCGATATGCCTGTCAGACTTGTTGTTAGTAACCATAGCAACCAAGCTCGAGCTCGCAACCTGTGCAGTCTGCGCAGCTCAACCAACCGAATATCAGTCTTTGTTTTGTTTTATGTGAGTTGTTGCAACTATGTATACACTGCCGTGCACCTCAATAAACCGAATGGTAATTAGTCTTTTGATTTTTCCGTGAGGTTTGCCTTATGCAAAGAAAGACAGCATAGATGTTTTTTCCTCCCTATAAGTGGGGGGGACCGAACGAGGTGAATTTAAATATGACCCGTCCCACCCTCTATCTGCGCCCGTGATTATGCGCCATGTTGTTGTAACTTTTTTTGAGAGACCCGCCGCCTACTTCAGCGCAGAATAGTGACGTTTGTGGCTTGTTGATGACGTGTAAGTCGGATGAATGCGACCTGGCGGTTCAGACTGAAGTCGCATATGAAAAGAGCGGATAGGAATCGGAATTAGCACCACATATCCAAACGGCCTGGGTCGGATTTGAAAAAATCGGATCTGTGTCGTTCATATTGTCAATAAAAGATCGGATACAGGTCACATATGGGCGAAAAGATCGGATTTGAGTCACTTCAGCCTGCAGTGTGAACGTAGCTGCACAAGGGGGTCACACCAGATACTGAACGCAAAGGTTCACATACTTTTGCCACTCACAGATATGTAATATTGGATCATTTTCCTCAATAAATAAATGACCAAGTATAATATTTTTGTCTCATTTGTTTAACTGGGTTCTCTTTATCTACTTTTAGGACTTGTGTGAAAATCCGATGATGTTTTAGGTCATATTTATGCAGAAATATAGAAAATTCTAAAGGGTTCACAAACTTTCAAGCACCACTGTAAATGTAATTTTGTCTTTTCTCACTTTTGGGACTAATCCGATTTTAAAATGCTGTAACTTGTACTGAGATATGTACAAAAGAGAAATATATTTCACTTCAGGAAACCATGTAGTTTTCGGATCTACTGTATACAATAGAAAATGCCAAGATTTGCCAGTGTGACGGGGTTTCCCAGGCAGCCACATACACTGTGGGCCAAAGGTTTATGAAAAGCTGACATTCAGACTCTTATACGCTTATTGAGCATCCCAGTCCAGATCTAGTTCCCATTTGCAGTTATAATAACCTCCACTCTCCACTCCGACCTGAACCCTGAACCTCCACAGTTCATTCCAAAGGTTTTCAGCAGGGTTCAGGTCGAAGCTTTGAACAAGGCATTCAACGTCTTCTACACCATCCATGTCTTCATGGCGCTTGTTTAATGCACATGCCTTCTGCTCGTTTTGCGCACAGAGGCATTGTCATGTTGGAACACATTTGGGCTTCTTAGTTACTATCAAGGGAAATTGTCAAGCTACAGTATATAAATTGTGATCTTCCAACAGTTTGTGGAAGATCCACATTGGGTGTGATGATCAGGGGTCAATATACTTTTGGACATATATTGTATATCCAATCAAAACTAAACATGAAAACTAATTTGAACCTACAAATGAGAAAAGATTATAATTTTAATGAGAAAAATAAAAATGAAAATGATAATGACATCAATATACAGAATGGTTGGTCTCAAAATAGGGTCTACAAAGCATAGCCAGGGGCTCTGTGATGATTTTTTTTTTGTCCTTTTTTTAATTTTGGTAAAGAGCTGGAAATCACATCCCACTGCTATCAAATGTATTATATTTCTTATTAAGTTATTGTTATTAGCTGGTTTGACTAAGTTGAATTGAATGAGTTTAACCCAAACCTCAAAGACAAAAACAATTCAGCCAATAAACATATTAATATCAACATGGATCAAAAGCTAATTTTAATATAAATGTTTTATGTGAGTGGAAAGTTCAGGAATAAAAACACTGTGGCTCTAAAAAAAAATAGCCAGGATATTACGCCCGGGGTTGTACAGATGTAAATAATGCGCCTAATATTATAGTAGTTTCATAAAATAACTCTGAACTCAGGAGTTTATTTTACATTAAGGGGTCACTGGCTGCAAAAAGTTTGAGAAGCTCTGATATAGAGTGTGTGATGGAGGATAGAGGAAAGAACTGAAAGAGTGATCTGTAATTGTCTCTTGCGGCTGTCCATTTCTGAAAGTGCAGCTTTGGTCTGTAGTTGTGTGAGAGAGAAACAGACTGGAGATAAATGATGAGAGAGGCCGGGCTGAGGGCAGAAGAATGCAGTATTGGACTCTTTCGTGTGTGTGTGTGTGTGTGTGTGTGTGTGTGTGTGTGTGTGTGTGTGTGCGTGTGTGTGTGTGTGTGTGTGTGTGTGCGTGCATGTGTGCTTGTGTGTGTGTGTGTGTGTGTGTGTGTGTGTGTGTGTGTGTGTGTGTGTGTGTGTGTTAGAAAAAACTGAGTGTGATTGTGGGAGAATCAACATTGGGAATTAACTAGGATAGTTTCATTTTTTTCCTCAAATCATTTTAGCATAAATCACATTATTGACATTGCCGTGTTTAACATATTGCCATAACCTCCTCCAAATGACAATTAATAAATGTATGAAGTCGTTCAAAATTATAATCAACTATTCAATTTAAATTACAGCAGAAAATCTCTCTCTCTCTCTCTCTCTCTCTCTCTCTCTCATCTGTAAATTTCGCTATAACAGTCTTCTTTACAGATGGACTGGTACAAGCACACAGCAGGCCTGCTTAATTATTAACCAGCCAAATCCATAATATGAATATTTAATATAATCATTTGTGTGTCAGCCCTCGCGCAAACACTCATACAGGAATATGGGTGTGTGGGAATGCTCTGTGTGTGTGTGTGTGTGTGTGTGTGTGTGTGTGTGTGTGTGTGTGTGTGTGCGCGCTGATGAGGTCATATATATATATATATATATACAGTGGTGCGAAGATATGAAGTTCATCTTCGAGTGGTGAATATATGTATTCAAGGGTGAGCGAAGCGAACAAGTGAAATATTTTTCAACATAAGAAGATAAACTTCATATCTTCGTGCCACCACGTAACCTTCATTTTATTATATGGACACAAAAAAAAAAAATACACAAGTTAACCCTTTGATGCAAAACATGGGTCAAAAGTGACCCGGCTGAGTTTTTATCTTCTATATCTTTGCAATAAATTAATTCCATCATTCAGTATTCAAGGTATTCCTCAATTAACTTGTTTTTGATCATCATGCATCCTTATTTTATTTTTTCCTTTCTTACTTTTTGAATAAAAACCCTTTTTGTATCACTACCCTTCTAATGCACAACATGGGTCAAAAACGACCTGCATTCATTTTCCAGGTTATTTCATGTATGGCTGAGTGTTTCTATGATATACTTTTGAAATAAATTCATTTTGTCATTTACTTTTCCAAATATGCAGTAAATATCTTGTTTTTGTTTAGCACAAATCATCATTTTTATTTTCCCTTTCTTAAGTTATGAACAAGCACAGCTTTTGTAATTCTACATCAAGTTTACACACATGGGTCAGAAATGACCCGCATGCATTTACTACAGCGTTTGGTGGGAACTGTGAATTGTGTCAGACATTTCACAGCTCAGCACAGCGCCCTTTGCCCATCTAATACATGGAAATAATGTTTTACAATTGTTCTAACATTACCTTAGAAAAAAATTGATTATGGTTAGGTTACCTTGAGAGTGAGTAGATTACTTGTCAGAAAGTTACAAGTAATTACTATTAGCTACCGAGCTGTTGACATATTCTACTTTAGTTAGCTAATTTTATTGTAGTTGGGTTAGCTAACTACATTGTTAATAAATAAATAACTGGCCCCATTCACTGCTAAAGTAATTACTTGAAGCAAATTATTATTATAGTATAAAGACATTTAATTTTAAATCACACTTGGATGACCCATGTGTAGTAATATAAAAAGTATTTTTGTTCATAAAGTAGGAAAGAAAAAATTAAATTTATGATTTGTGGTAATTAAAAACAAGATATTTAAAGAATACTTGGAATATTCAATCATAAAATAAATTGATTTCAAAAGATAGAACAAAGAAAAACTCAGTCAGCATGAAATAACCTGGAAAATGAATGCGGGTCATTTTTGACCCATGCTGTGCATTAGAAGGGGTGTGCATGTGTTTTGCATCAAAGGGTTAATCAAACGAATTTGAATTTTGAACCGGTTCACCATTTTGACAACGCGCATGTAGTCAGCAGGAAAACACTGGGAGTGACGTCATCAGAGTGAAATATTGGGAATTATTTCACTCAGGTCCGTGATGTATTTCGTATGAAAAATGCAAGTTTTTCAACACAAGAAGGTAAACTTCATATCTTCAAGCCAACATGTGATTTTCTCTTGATTATATAGACAAATTCACAAACAAAGAATACCCAAATTTATCAAAACAATTCACTGATATCATCCCGAGTGAGGATATTGGAAATTATTCTGTCCACACTCACTGGATATGAGCAATCGCGCACTTTGAATGGCTACTCTATCACGAGGCAATCAGCTCATTTACCATGAGTAGCAAAAAACAAAATGGTGGCTTTGTTATCAAAAACAGTTATTCAACTCAATTTCATCATACATGGCCTGTAGCCGACTCAGCGCTACGCGGCTCATCAGCTATCAGCTCATGTACGACTAGATTTCGTGGAATAACTGTTAAATATTTTACTCAGTGTCCTGGATGTAGTTCATAAGAAATATATGAGTTGCGTATTTCCCAGTAAAGCACTTGTGTGTGTGTGTGTGTGTGTGTGTGTGTGTGTGTGTGTGTGTATATATATATATATATATATATATATATATATATATATATATATATATAGTACTGTACAAAAGTCTTTGCACAGTATTTTTTTTCATACAAACTTTGTTATAGATTTCTATTTTATGACTTCTACATTATCGAGTCAGATACAGTGGTGCTTGAAAGTTTGTGAACCCTTTAGAATTTTCTATAGTTCTGCATAAATATGCCCTAAAACATCATGGGATGACAATCAGGTGTGAGTGGGCACCCTGTTTTATTTAAAGAACAGGGCTCTATCAAAATCTGATCTTCACAACACATGTTTGTGGAAGTGTATCATGACATGAACAAAGGAGATTTCTGAGGACCTCAGAAAAAGTGTCGTTGATGCTCATCAGGCTGGAAAAGGTTACAAACCCATCTCTAAAGAGTTTGGACTCCACCAATCCACAGTCAGACAGATTGTGTACAAATGGAGGAAATTCAAGACCATTGTTACCCTCCCCAGGAGTGGTCGACTAACAAAGATCACTCCAAGAGCAAGGCGTGTAATAGTCAGCGAGGTCACAAAGGACCCCAGGGTAACTTCTAAGCAACTGAAGGCCTCTCTCATATTGGCTAATATTAATGTTCATGAGTCCACCATCAGGAGAACAGTGAATAACAATGGTGTGCATGGCAGGGTTGCAAGGAGAAAGCCACTGCTCTCCAAAAAGAACATTGCTGCTTGTCTGCAGTTTGCTGAAGATCACGTGGACAAGCCAGAAGGCTATTGGAAAATGTTTTGTGGACGGATGAGACCAAAATAGAACTTTCTGGTTTAAATGAGAAGCTTTATGTTTGGAGAAAGGAAAACACTGCATTCCAGCATAAGAACCTTATTCTATCTGTGAAACATGGTGGTGGTAGTATCATGGTTTGGGCCTGTTTTGCTGCATCTGGGCCAGGACGGCTTGCCATCGTTGATGGAACAATGAATTCTGAATTATACCAACGAATTCTAAAGGAAAATGTCAGGACATCTGTCCATGAACTGAATCTCAAGAGAAGGTGGATCATGCAGCAAGACAATGACCCTAAGCACACAAGTCGTTCTACCAAAGAATGGTTAAAGAAGAATAAAATTAATGTTTTGGAATGGCCAAGTCAAAGTCCTGACCTTAATACAATGGAAATGTTGTGGAAGGACCTGAAGCGAGCAGTTCATGTGAGGAAACCCACCAACATTCCAGCATTGAAGCTGTTCTGTATGGAGGAATGGGCTAAAATTCCTCCAAGCCGGTGTGCAGGACTGATCAACAGTTACCAGAAACGTTTAGTTGCAGTTATTGCTGCACAAGGGGGTCACACCAGATACTGAAAGCAAAGGTTCACATACTTTTGCCACTCACAGATATGTAGTATTGGATCATTTTCCTCAATAAATAAATAAATGACCAAGTATAATATTTTTGTCTTATTTGTTTAACTGGGTTCTCTTTATCTACTTTTAGGACTTGTGTGAAAATATGATGATGTTTTAGGTCATATTTATGCAGAAATATAGAACATTCTAAAGGGTTCACAAACTTTCAAGCACCACTGTAATTACAAAAACATTTTAGAGTCCAAACGTTTGTTTTCCAGCAAAAAATTTAATGTTACAGAAAAAAAATGTTTGTATCTGAGCAGCATATTCCATCAGAGATGACTTTTCAGATTAAAAAAGGAAACATAATGAAGGCTGCTGGGTTTTGGTGCAAAATGAAGAAGCGAGTGTGACAGTCAAAGCGTCCAGGAGAACTGTGGCTGCTTCTGTAAGATGCTCACTAAAACCTACAGCTCATTTCCGCATAAAACTGCACTCATTGTACCGGAGACTACTATTTTTTTTAAAGCGAAGGGTCGTCTCACACCAAATATTGAGTTTGTTTGATTTATTATGGCTTACTGCTGTTTATAGTATTATTTTTAATGTTGAAACATTTCATTATTTTTAAGCCATTTTCTGGTCTACAGCACTTCTTTACATGGGCCTAAGACTTTTGCACAGTTTTCATCTCATCTCATCCCATTATCTCTAGCTGCTTTATCCTGTTCTACAGGGTCGCAGGCAAGCTGGAGCCTATATATGCGTTTACAAAATGTTGGGGGTGCATATCAGGTTTGGCTAGGTGTATACATGAAAAAGATAGTGTGTGTGTGTGTGTGTGTGTGTGTGTGTGTGTGTGTGTGTGTGTGTGTCTGTCTGAGAGAGAGAGAGAGAGAGAGAGAGAGAGAACACTGCGTGTAAGGCCTAGATTACATGCTCTTCATGCTCCCTTTCACACACTAACACCACAAATAAACTGTCAAAAAGTTACTGAAAGGGAAAAAGAGAAAGAGACACACAGGCAAGTGACAGAGACAACAAACGGAGGAAAATAAGACTGAATTCAAGAGTTTGAAATGTGCTCCGTGTGTGTGTGTGTGTGTGTGTGTGTGTGTGCACACGCAAGCGTGCGTGCGTGCATGTGTGTGTGTGTGTGTGTGTGTGTGTGTGTCTTGGTTTGGTGCTCAGTGAAATGTGCAGGTGTTTTGGCAGTGAAGGCAATTCACATGACACTCTCTGATATCCTTGTGAATGACACACACACACACACACACACACACACACACACACACACACACACACACACACAGTTCTATTTTTGTGAGGTATTGCTCCTTCATTTTGACCCTAAACCTTAAACCCCAAACCCTAACCTTAGCCTCAGCACCTGAAATCATTTCTTTACTAAACTGCAGCTTTTTACTCTTGGCAAAACGCTTCATCATGGTAAGATGGGTAATGTGTGTCATGTCAGCCCCAAAATTGATGCTGGACTACACTTCTCAGAACACCCTGCGGACTGCAGCACCTATGTGCGACGCTCATCACCACGTTCACAGCCACCGGACTCCTCGTCCTGCACACCTGTTAATGATTACACCCAAACACAGGTGTAAACAGACTCTGAACCTCACCTCCCTCACCTCATTGTGAGGTAACATGTTCACTTAACCTAACCGTGCCTGACATTACGAAGCCTCAAGTTCAAGTTTTCCTTTTGATCTTGTTTTGGTTTCTGGCTTTTGAGTGTTTTTGGAAGTTGTCTCGCTCATACATTCATGTGTTTTGGACTTTAGCCTAACTACTGATGTTTGCTTATCGCCTGACTCAGTGCTTGTTTTTTACTTTGATTTGCTTCATGTTTTGGACTTTTTCCTCTCGGTGCTGAAATAAACTTTATTCTGCATTTGCATCCGCCTCCCTCTCCTGACAAAATGAAGCACTTAGTTGTTGTCGGGCTCCACAGAGAAACTTTAAAAGTTTCCTCAGATGGACAAACTGAAACATTTAGGTTTCTAGATTTAATCTTTTTCCCAGTCTGGGTGCCACACATAAATCACAAATTTAATATATTCCAGTCATCAGAGGGATGGTTGGTCACCACACAGATTGTGTGTATGTGTGTGCATGCTAAACATCAGGCATCCTCAGGGTTTGTTCCTCTGGTGAAACCTGTAAAAATTCTGTATAGAACTTTTTAAAAACACTGAGAACCATCTTTAACCATCAATAAGTTGTATTCAGTCTGTGAGTTTACAAACCAGTTTGGTCGCCGTTCTGCAAAGAGCTAGTGAAACCTTCTCCGACTATTTTTGCTGTTTCGAGACCAATGCATGGTCAAGATACCTTCAGAAAGATGTTCTTTGCAATGGGATAGATCCTTACGCGTTAACAAAGAAGGATTTGGAAAATTATCCAGCCGTTGAGTTCCCCGACATCTCAAACCTGGTGCTGCAGACATCGTTCTACACGGATAAACAGATGAAAATCTGGAAGAGCATGGAGGTGAACAACTTTTTATATGTGGCTGGGTTAAAGATCTGGGGATCAGGACACTACATGATAAATCCTGTATCATTTATGCCCGGGTAAGTAGGCATTTTTGGGCTTTTTGTACACGTCTTTGCGACGGTTGCGAGGATGATACAAATTTTAATATTGGGTGTAAACAAACCACAGCCACTCAATTCTCAATTCTCCCTGCTCTTTTCTTCCAGGTAAATCATTCACATAGATCCACAGAAACACCAAAACATTACGAGATAATGGAAAACGGCAAGAAAAGTCATTTGCACATCCAAACGAAATAAATCAGAGGAATTTACAAACCTTTCGCAAAGTGATCACTGCAAACTCAAGCATTTTTCGACTCTGCACCCTTCAATCACAGTGAATGGTTTAAGAGCCACCTTTCTGGTTATCTTTAGGTAAAATCCGTTGCTCTTTCACTCTTTATCACTTCATGGAGAACCCAAAAGAAACTTTTATCAGTTTCATGGTTTGTTCCATTTGAGTAGCCCAAAACAATGCAAGTCTAGGGCATTTTAACGATTAGCGAGGCGCCCCAGCGATAGTGACGCTTTGTGAACAGTGAGGTCAGCTGACCACCACTTCATGTTTTGCATATTGAATGTGGCGGATGTCAAAGTAACATGCAACCCAGCAACTCACTTATTAAACCTTTTTTTTCTAAGATTGTGGTGTCATTGCCATCATTGGGTCAGAGAGAAGGAAATGAGTTGAGAAGAGGTATGAGTATATGTGGAGGTGTAGAGTAAGTATATGCGATGAAGGGAATACAGTAATGAATACATTTCATTAGTATTGATATTTAAGTATTGCTTTAGGATTTCACAATTTATTGAACGTTAAAGGAACAACTGGATGCTGAAGAGGTAGAAAGAAAGGAAAGTGGATCTCAGGTTGAAATATAGAGGAAAGAGTACTCATCGTATTTTATATATGTATATGATGAGTACTTTATGTTATAAACCATGAGTTGGCCGAGTGGTTAGCATGTCCACCTCTCGACTGGGAGCTCATGTGTTCTACTCACCACTGGGTCATACCAAAGACCATTATAAATATGGTACCTACTGGCATCTGTCAAGGAACGCTCCATACAGATGGAAGTAGGGAGTCAAACTTTGGTGGTTACCAGAGGACTGGCCCCCCACTGTAACCCTAGTTATGTAATAGCCAAGAGGCCAAGGGCTACTGAAACAGAGATCGGCACCACCTAATGCACCTTAAGGCTACATCCACACGACAACGGCAACAAGATTTTTTTTTTTAAATATCGCGTCCACATGGGCAACGGATCAGTAACATTTCAGGTACATGGCAACGCAACGCTTGCTGAAAATGATGCAATACACATGCCACACCACTACGTGCGCTGTAAGACGGTCCCATCGGAGACACCAGAACAATAGAAGAAGTAGACGCATGCGCATAAACCCCTTCTTCTGTAGAATTAGCCACATAAAGTTTTGATTATTAATCAGTAGTGTAAAATGAAATACGCGGAAAGAGGAATGAATGGGGGTAGATGGAAGCCAGTACGCCTACATTCTGATATCCTCCAGAATTCTTTAATGGTCCGGAATAAATTGAATGCTACATGTTGATGGATTACTTTGTTCTTCTACGCCCTTTTTGAGGAATGTATTGTCGGACTTAAACCAACATCTGAAGAGGTGAGATCGCTCCTTTTTTTTTCTTATTTTTGCTGGCGGGATTGTTTTTGTTTTTGGAAAGCGCACGGGCGGTGCACGGTTTGGTACTGCTTCCGCAGTGTTTGGACTAAAGACTCTGCCCTAAGGGCTATTCTCTCTCTCTCTCTCTCTCTCTCTCTCTCTCTCACTTTGCACCATTACACAATAAATATTCACAGTGAAAATATTTTGTAAGCGCGTTTCATGAACCAAGTTATAGGATTTGTTGACAACTCGCATCGAGTTCGTTACACTTCTACCTGGCATGAAGCACTGACAGTCATGTGGTTGTGACGTCATCGTAAACAAATCCGTTCTACTCATCCAGACGACTTCGCAACGGCGCCATTGCCAGATTTTTTCACTCTGGAACCCGTTCTCAAAAGATTTCGTTTTGGGGCACCCAAAACGCCGGTGCCGTGTGGACGCCAAGCCGAAACGATAAACAATTTTATCAGATTCACCTAAATCCGTTGCCGTGTGGACAGGGCCTAAAGGTCCCTGAAAACCTCTTAAGGCTAAGAGTGTCTTTAACTGCCTCTTAAGATCCATTGTTAAGCTAACGTGGTTTTCCCAAACAATATCGTAGCCAAAGTAGTACTTTATGGCCCTTTTCCACTACCCTTTTTCAGCTCACTTCAGCTCGCTTCAGCTCACTTCAGCCCGACACGGCTTGCGTTTCGACTATCTCAAAACAGCACGACTCAGCTCGCTTCAGCCCTGCTTAGCACCCAAAACTCGCACGGTTTTGGAGTGGGGCTGAAGCGAGCCAAACCGAGCTGAGTGAGGCTGGGGGCGTGAGCAGACACTCCCCTGTGCACTGATTGGTGAGGAGGAGTGTCCTCACATGCCCACACACGCCCCGCGAGCACGCTGGGATCTGTAAACACCGTAAACCCGGAAGAAGAAGAATTACGAATTACGAGAATTTCTGAAGCCTTATGCGCCTCGCCTCATCTATACGCTCTTGCCAGTATCTGTTGGCGTTGTCGGTGACAACAAGCCACAGCACCAAGACCAGCAACACTAACGACTCCATGTCCTCCATGTTTATTGTTTACTATCCGGGTCGTGAGACTACCGCTTAAAAGCTCACTGATGTCACTGTTTGCGCCGCTTAACGACATCACGTGACGTCCACCCACTTTCGCTAACTCCACCCAATGTGTCCACCCACTTCCAGCCAGCACGGTTCAGCGCGGTTGTAGTCGAAATGCAACTCCAATAGCCCCGCTCAGCCCGACTCAGCCCAACTCAGCACCGCACGGCTCAGCCCAACTCAGCCGCGTTTGTAGTGGAAAAGCGGCAAAAGTTTGCTCTTAATTTACGATGGACCTGGATCACTCATTCACAACAAAGAGCGTCTCCTCAAAGTCGAATACACAGACTGTGCATGCGCCTCCGAGGGACACTCACAGTTAATGGGCGGAAACTGGTGTTGAATCTGCTGCCAGTCTTCAATTATTTTTCTTGTACATTGCAAGCACATCGAGTTAATTATTAAATAAATATACGCAAAACAGTATGAATATATTTCAATATGTCATTGAATTAAATACGGATATCGCAATGTCACATTGATATTGCGACATTTTGATCAAATTTAACTCCATTAAGCAAGTGATTATCTCATTTAGTGTCATAAATGAGACACATTTCTGCACCTGTAACATTGTGTGTGTGTGTGTATGTGTGTGTGTGTGTGTGTGTCAGGGAGAGCATTGCCAACTTGGCATTGTTGATAAGAGTTGAAATAATCCTGACTGCATGTTTGGGTAACAGTGAAATGAGCGAGCACGGGGAAAACATTTACTTAATTATTTAGCTTATTATTTGCTCATTCTTTCATGTAAACGTTTGTTCATTTAATTAAAATACATGCTTGGAATTAAAAACAAAGTTATTGCTCAAAAATGTAAAATAGTTTCATTTATTAATAACCACATGATATATGTAATATTTAACAATGATACAATATATTAACATATTTTAAGCACTTTATATTTCATTGGATTTTGGTTAAAAATGTACACCATTGTGACCTCATCGACTGGATTTAGCAACTTAAGGGACTACAGTACGAATGCCTTTAGTAATTACTTACGCCTATATCGAGGACATGCGTTGCAAAGAAGCTCTTGAGTAAAGTTGCTCTTAAGAGACTTTCTTATGAGTGAGTTTGGGAAAACCACGTACAGAGACAACGTTCATTGCTTAAGAGAGTCTTTTAAACTCGTTCTTTAGCTCTAAAGTGTAACGCTATCAGGAAACCTGCCCCTGGTTAGTACTGGGACAGGAGACTGCCTGGGAAGATCAGGTCCTGGCATGGGAAGGACTTTTGACTTTTATGTTTTCCATAAATTTATGTCACTATACTGAAACATGTCTCTCCTCATGCATTATCATCTGTATTTACACAGCTTAGGAATATGGATGTGCTACTGCATTAAATCATCATTTTCCCATAATGGCTTAATATTCACTTAATCACATGTTCGTTTCCACGTTGTAAACATGTTGTTTTGGCAGATTTTTCATGCCCTGTGCACCTGCGTCCCATGGCTCCAGGTGTGCGATCTCTGTACGTTTACGTGATAAGGAAACTGATTGCACTCTGCCACCACCCAGCGATCGAGGCTGATCACATGACATGATTTCCCATCAGCACTCATCAGCGCGCTGCGTCACACAACAGCCTGCAGCCCTTGGATTTCAGATGCGCCAGGCTGAATTTCAGAGGCAGTGTTTGATTTGAATCTGAATTTAAATGCTCAACCTCATTATGATTTCCATTATTTAATCAATTATTCATGAGGCAGGCGAATCATGCTTGGCAAACACCCCGTCAGTCCGAGTGTCTTTCGAATGATTTTATGCTTGATTTTGTATCTTTCTTGTGTCTATCTCTCTTTCTGTCTCTCCATCTTTAATTGTATTTTATTGTCTTTCATTCTTTTTTCGTCCGTCCCCCTTTCTTTTGCAGTATGCCTCTGAAGTGGGTCTCTGGAGCACACTTTCTGCAGCTTCATAAAGAATCTTGCCTGCAAGCTTCAATCATAAGTGTGTGCAGAGAGAGAGAGAGAGAGAGGATAGGGTATCCGTGACAAAGAACGAAGGATGGTGAGAGATGGAGAGGTGGCAGATGGAGGGATATGAGAGCTTTGGGGCGCAGTGGAAACAAATGGAGAAACGCTACCTCGGTAACCATCGTATCTGTGATCAATAATGTGTTGACAGTATGAGCGAAATGGACAAATGGGTCGACAAAAAAGGAGATTGCTCATTGGGAATATCTCAGCTTTTCTCATCCAAGCGAAGAGCTTTCAGAGGAGGAAATTATGTTTAAATAAAAACCCCTCTCTTCTACCAACGCACTCCCTCTCTCTCTCTCTCTCTCTCTCTCTCTCCTCCATCCACGGGAAGGTAAATAAAGAGATGTAATGAGAAAAGTTGTGACCGCTGAGGGGGAAAAAGTACCATTGTGCGCATGTATTAGCGGCCACAAATTACAGATGCTAAGAGCACCTCCGCTCTTTGACTCCCCCCTCACCTACTCTTTACCCACCCCTCTGTCCTCAGCAAAGATAAATAGAGCTCTGGAAAAGGATGGAGGGAGGCAAAAAAGAAACCAAGACAAGGATATTGAAAAAGAAACAAATGACCTTCTCTTGTTTTCATTACATTTGGGCCCCTGTTCCTTTGCTCCCTCTCCACCGCTAATGGTTATTTGCCTTGGTGGAAAGGCGGCTGCATTCTCATCGAGAGGAGAGTGCAGAGTAAAGAGAACGACAGGAAGAGCGGTACGAGTGCTGGGGACAGAAGAGAGGAGGGAAAATATTTCATTTAGTTCCATTTTCATCCCTGGTGACACGGATCTGCCTCGTCTGACTGTAATAAGAGAAGTGAGATAGAGGAGGCAAAGGATGGAGGGAGAGAAAGAGAGAATTGCCTGTCAATATTTGCTCCCTTTGGCTCATAGCATGGAAGTTGAAACATTACACAGCATCTCTCCCTGTAAGCCAATTCGATAAAGCCAGGGTTTGTTTGGGAGCATGATGGCTCCAGGGGCAACTCAGGGAAATAACAAGAGATGACGAAGAATGACTGGGGAGATAAATAGATGGTGCTGAGTGTGAGAGGGGGAAAAGAGAGAAATGAACAGATGGACAGACGTGAAGAATCAGAGAGAGAAATGAGGCAATGCAAAAGGGAAAAAAAAAACTTGTTAATGCAAGTAAAAGCACCAGAATGAGCTTTGGATAAAATCTATTTAAGTGCACTACTCTAATGATTAGAGCGTAAAAAGGAAATTAATTTTACATTAATTCAGCTCCTTCGTACATTTGCTGATTTATTACAGTCATTTTTATCAGTGATTAAAAATAATGTTTCGCTCGGTATTTTGGATGATTAGTTGAATAAAATGGAGAGACTCCAAGTCTGTCAAGGTTCAGAATTTAAACAGCTAAAATATATGTTAATAATAACAACAACCTACATAACACACAGCCTGTATTTTCCCCTTCTCCATATTGGTACAAATGTCACTCCTTAGCTAATAATATCACTGTTACTGCCTATAGTGTGAATGCAGGACTCAGGTGAGCAGGTCATGACCTTGTCTCCCACCTGCTTAAGCCATCCATCATACTGAATGGGGGCGGCTACTGGCTGCTTCGAGCTGTCTGTCAACCTGAGTGGGAGGGGTCAGAGGTAACCGTGGTTCCCCATCTGGTTAGGAGGGCTACATCACGGGTGGTTGATGGGGTGAGAGATCGGCCACACCCCTTTCTTCTTTCATTGATCTGAAATATTAAAAGGAGAAGTTACCCCACCCACCCACTGCAACATCCCAGCATGAGACTGATTGGTGTGTTGGGGAGTGGGGTGGGGGGTAATTATGTTTGTATAGACATGGCATTTGCGATAGACAGATGGACCCCTCCCCTGTCTCCATCGTTCTCTCTCACTTACTCACGCAAAGATAAGCTTCTGAAATCCTCCCACTCCTACCTTCATGTTTTACTCACCTTGCATTCTGAGATGTCCATGTCATGACCTTTGTAACCCTACTCTTTACCAGACTGGACAAGCATATGGAGAGAGAGAGAGAGAGAGAGAGAGAGAGATGCGAACCAAAGAGCAGCAACACAAAAACAAACCCTAGACACACTTAGCACATCAGGACATCAAATCTGCAAAACCCTGATCTCTCAGACACCTTGTCAGTAAAGTCTCTTCGTAAGGAAATTGGCGGTGTAATCTGTCACAGGGTATCTGATGCAGAACATTCACAGAACATGTTCAAAACTGATTGCTGAATGCCACCTGCAATGATGGACTACTCCTGATACGGTCTACATCAATTAGACTGCAGCCATCTTACCTGTCATGTACTTGCAATGCAAGCATTTCAGTCTGCACTAAGACATAATGGAGGTTGCCACTCTTGGTGCATGCGTGCGTGCGTGTGTGTGTGTGTGTACATATACATAGACCACAGCAATTGCAGTGTCAGCTCCCGCTTAGATCAAAGCAACAGCAATGGCTCATTTTATCCACCTCTGGCATTCATCCACTTATACACACACAAATACAACTCCAGCGAAAGAAGGGTGTTCTAATTCAGATGCATCAAACACATTTAAGCCAGGAGTCCAGGTTGAATTTGGTCCAAAATATTAGGGAGTTGATTATAGGGGTCAGTGTTTCTTCTTTTTGCTGAGTATTATATGGCTGTCCATTGTCCAACATACAGTGTTGTAGAGAAAGGTACAGTCACTGGGGCAATTTAGGGCGAGTAATGAGGTAAAACTATGAAATAATATTGTGATTTGAAACAGGTGATGTCAACAGGTGACTGTAATCATGATTTGTTACAAAATCAGTATCCAGGAAAGGCCTAGTCTTGGAGAAGCAACGATGGGCCGAGGATCTCCAGTTTATCAACAAATGAAAATTATTGAAATATTTAAAAACAGTATCCCTCAAAGAAACATAGGAAGGTATTTGGATAGTTCACCCTCTATGGTCCATAATATCATTAAATGATTCAAGGAATATGGTGGAATTTTGGTGTGGAAAGGGCAAGGGCACAAGCCAAAGCTGAACACCCGTGATCTCTGATCCCTCTGTTAGGACTAGGACTGTTTTGGCCTCTAGAGGCCGCTGTTATTTCCTTTTTGTGTCATGTTTGTTTTGGCCTCTAGAGGCCGCCACTGTTCCTGTGTTTTGTGTTTTTGTTAATTGCCTGTTTAGTCCTGATTATCTTCACCTGTGTTCAATTTAGTTTGTGTATTTATACCCCTGAGTTCAGTCCTCTTGTCACGGAGTCTTTGTGCTGTTATGTTTATCTCCAGTTTCCTCTGTACCGTGTTCTTTGTTTTGCACTTTGCTTTTCTTTTGGACCTAGTACTTACTGTGTTTTTGGATCTTCTGAGCTTTGGTATTTTTGCCTTTTCTTTTCTGGTTTTTTGGCTTTTGTTTTGTACTTTTGGATTTTTTATTTTTTCCCTTATATCTTCTGAGCGTTTTTGGATTATTACTTTTTGGATTTTTTTTTTGTGTATATATTGTAAATAGGCGGCACGGTGGTGTAGTGGTTAGCGCTGTCGCCTCACAGCAAGAAGGTCCTGGGTTCGAGCCCCGGGGCCGGCAAGGGCCTTTCTGTGTGGAGTTTGCATGTTCTCCCCGTGTCCGCGTGGGTTTCCTCCGGGTGCTCCGGTTTCCCCCACAGTCCAAAGACATGCAGGTTAGGTTAACTGGTGACTCTAAATTGAGCGTAGGTGTGAATGTGAGTGTGAATGGTTGTCTGTGTCTGTGTGTCAGCCCTGTGATAACCTAACGACTTATCCAGGGTGTACCCCGCCTTTCACCCATAGTCAGCTGGGATAGGCTCCAGCTTGCCTGCGACCCTGTAGAAGGATAAAGTGGCTAGAGATAATGAGATGAGATGAGATATTGTAAATAAACCTATTGATACTTTTTTCTACTTCTGCCTCACGCCTCTGCATTTGCGTCATCCCCCTGGTGGCCTAGTGGGGGTTTGCTGGATTATCACACCAACGAACCAGGTTCGAATCCCAGCAAAACCCTAACACCCTCAGACGGCACTGCATCAAGAACCATCATTCATCTATAGCCGATATAACCACATGGGCTCAGGATTACTTTGGCAAACCTTTGGCAAGCTACAATACAGAGTTACATCCACAAATGCCAGTTAAAACTTTACTGTACAAAAAGGAAGCCTTTTATTAACTGAGTCCAGAAGCGCCATCAACTTCTCTGGGCTCGGAGATATCTGGGATGGACCATCACACGGAGGAAATGTGGATTGTGGTCAGACGAATCAGTATTCCAAGTCTTTTTTTGTAAGAACTGGATGCTCTGTGTTCTGTACCAAAGATGTAAAGGACCATCCAGACTGTTACCAGCAACAAGTCTAAAAGCCAGGGTCTGTCATGGTATGGGTTTGTGTCAATGCCCTTGGCAAAGGTAATTTACACTTCTGTGATGGCAGCATTAATGCAGAAAAATACACTGAGATTTTGGAGCAGCACATGCTGCCTTCAAGATGATATCTTTTCCAGGGAGATTTCAACAACACAATGCAAAGCCACATTCTGCACACATTACAAAGGCAGGGCTGCGGAAGAAGAGGGTGCCTGGCCCCTCTGCCCCAATAGAGAATGTGTGGAGAATTTTGAAACAAAACTATGGCAATGATGAGTCTGTACTGTTGCACACCTTCAGACCTGTTTGCAGGAAGAATGGGACAAACTAACACCCGAAACGCTTCATCACTTGGTGTCTTCAGTCCCTAAACATCTTTAAGTGTTGTGAGAAGGAATGGCAACGTTACAAAGTGCTAAATGCTCTACTGTCCCAACTTTTTTTAGTGTTGCAAGAATCAAAATAGAAACAAGTGAAACATCAAATAGTGTATTGTGTTGGGTGCAATATAGGTCAAAGATTGTTTGCCAATCATTGTTTTCAGTTTTAATTTCGATTACAACTTACTTTCCCAACTTTTTCTGATTTGTGGTTGCATTTATTTCATGCAAAAGCATTTAATTGCATTATTTTTTGAAGGCATTGTTGCTCTACAGCATCTCTGCATGTTCTCAGGTGATCATGGGCACCATACATGTCAGATGGGGGAACTCCCTAAATAGAGTCTTTTGCACAGTACTGTGGAAATGCTGATGCTTATAGTATCAATAGTAATAAAAACAGAAATATCAATAATAATAATAATAATAATAATAATAACATTATTACATAACATATTACATTACATAGGGGCGGCATGGTGGTGTAGTGGTTAGCACTGTCGCCTCACAGCAAGAAGGTCCTGGGTTTGAGCCCAACGGCCAACAGGGGCCTTTCTGTGTGGAGTTTGCATGTTCTCCCCGTGTCTGCGTGGGTTTCCTCCAGGTGCTACGGTTTCCCCCACAGTCCAAAGACATGCAGGTTAGGTTAACTGGTGACTCTAAATTGAGTGTAGGTGTGAATGTGAGTGTGAATGGTTGTCTGTGTCTATGTGTCAGCCATGTGATGACCTGCGACTTGTCCAGGGTGTACCCCGCCTCTCGCCCATAGTCAGCTGGGATAGGCTCCAGCTTGCCTGCGACCCTGTAGGACAAGATAAGCAGCTACAGATAACGGATGGATGTATTACATTACATAATAACTATTGTGTAAAAATGAACAAAAGTTTTCTGCTGAATGCAATCAGCTGCATTTGCATGCCCAAAAATCTCCATAAAAGGTCAAATGCACAGAGGGTTGAAAAAAAAATGACAGCAAAACAGTGAAAGAAAGGGCAGAAAGAAGTGGAAGGTATTTTGCCTCACTTCTAAGCCAATAAAAACATTTAGCAGCGTAACAGAACCTGAAAAGTGCTGAAAACCGGAAAACCTCAAAATCTACAGACAAATTAGAGACAGGGTGAATTACGTGTGAATTAAGTGAAGTCATAAGAAAATGATGTGTCATGAAAATAGAGGATAAAAGATCTCCACTTTTCCCAGGTGATCATGGACACCGCACACGTCAGACAGGGAAACTCCCTAAATAGTGTCTTGGCAGACCTGCTGGATCTAAAGGATTGCATAGTATTTAAAGAAGATGCCATTGCAAACAGAACTGATTTATAAGCCAGCTTTCATCCTCTGAAAAAAAAAACATTCACGTCTTTAAAAATCCTTTCCCTCATAAGTGTGACCTGTGCTAAATCTCCTGTCAGCAAAGGTATTTGTTTATGGCTTACAGCTATGCACAGAAAGAGCAGCCCATCCTCTGTTTATACAGCAGCGTTTCTTTTATTATAACTGAATAATTAGTTTTATTTGTCTTAATGTGTGGGTTTGTGTTGGCTCATTTTCTTTATTTTTCATATTTTTTAATTAATGGCAAGAAAATAAAATGACTGGCTTTCACAGAATTTTCTCAGTGGTATTTTTAGTCTCTTAGTGAACTAGCATGAGGATGTGTTTTGACAAAGAATCCAAAGCATTTCTATAAATTGTTCTGGATAAGGGCATTTGCCAAATCCTGCACACGTAATAAAATAAGCATTTTAAACTTAGCAGTATTTTCCATATATCAAAGTGCAGCAGTCTGTGCAAATCATATGATTTGAAGTTGATCACGTTGAGATTTACATTAGTAAATGTAATGCAAATTTACACACTCAAGAGCATGAGTAGGATGTGAATGTTTTTCTGGGAATTACAGGATATTCATGAAGACCAAATTTCTTCTGTAGATGCTCCTAGGAAGAATTTATAAATAAATCTCTTTGTATCCAGCTTGATAAATTAGCCACATTAAAAGTAAGGGCACTAAAAATACAACCCTATTTACAGAAAAGTTGGGATATTTTCCAAAATGCAATAAAAACTAAAATCTGTGATTTGTTAATTCGTGTGAACCTTTAATGAACTGACAAAAGTACAAAGAAAAGATTTTCAATAGTTTTACTGATCAACATAATTGTATGTTGTAAATATAAATGAAATTGGAATTTGATGCCTGTAACACACACACAAAAAAAGTTGGGACAGAGGCATTATTACTATTCTATTACATCACCATTCTTTTTATTAACACTTTTTAATCATATGGGATCTGAGAATACTAATTGTTGCAGTTTTGCAATTGGAAATTTTTGTCCATTCTTGCTTGATGCAAGACTTCAGCTGCTCAACAGTCCGTGGTCGCCGTTGTCTGATTCTCCTCTTCATGATGTGCCATACATTCTCAAAAGGAGACAGATCTGGACTGGCAGCAGACCAGTTAAGCACACACACTCTGTGTCTATGAAGCCACACTGTTGTAGCCCATGCAGAATGAGGCCTGGCATTGTTCTGCTGAAATAATCATGAACTTCCTGGGAAGAGACATCACCTTGACGATGTCTCTCTAAAATCCCAATATATCAATGGTACCTTCATACACATGCAACTAACTCATGCTGTGAGCACTGATGCCCCCCTACCATTACAGATGCTGGCTTTTGCACCTTTCTCTGATAACAAACTGGATGACTGTGTTCACCTTTGGCACTAAGAACTCAATGCCTGGTTTTCCTGAAAACAAGCTGAAATGTGGACTCAGCTGACCACAGCACACATTTCCACTGTCTTTCAGTCCATCTGAGATGAGTTCAGGCCCAGATAAATGAGCGGCGTTTCTGCATAGAATTGATGAATGGCTTCCTCTTTGCATAATACAGTTTCAGCTGGCATTTCTGGATGCAGTGGCGGACTCTGTTAAGTGACAACAACTGTGGCTATATTTGTCACATTAGCACGACGGTTTCTCAGCTAGTGCTGCCTGAGGGCTCGAAGGTCATGCACATTCAACTGTGGTTTCCAACCTTGCCATTTATGCTCTGAGATGTATCCAAATTTTCTGAATCTTTTCACAGTATTATATACTGTAGATTTTGAAAGACCTAAAATTTTGCATTGAGAAATGTTCTTTTTGAATTGACTCACAATTCTCTCACGAATGTTGGCACAAAGGAGTGAGTCACGACCCATACTTGCTTGCAAAGACTGAGCCTTTGGTGCTGCTCCTTTTATACCCAATCATGAAACCAATTAACCTGCTTATTGTGGAATCTTCCAAAATGGCGTTACTTGAATATACTATAAATTTTTCAGTCTTATTTTGCCTCTGTCACAACTTTTTTTGAGGGGGCTGCACGCATCAAATCCTAACTTCGTTTATATTTACAAAATACAATTAAGTTGGTCAGTAAAACTATTGAAAATAATTTATTTGTACTTTTTTCAGTTAAATAAAGGTTCATGTGGATTAACAAATCATATATTTTTTTATTTTATTGCATTTTGGAAAATATCCCAACTTTTCTGGAAATGGGGTTGTATGCAATAAAAGTTAAAAATAATTCCAATACTAATGGCAACAAGAATAACAAGGATTTGGATGTGAGGGGTTAAGAGCTTACCCTGGGTTCCTTTGTGACTGCATGGACTATTACACACCTTGCTCTTTGAGTGGTCTTTTTTGGTCGTCCATTCCTGGGGAGGGTATCAGTGATCTTGAATTTCCTCCATCTGTTTGACTGTGGATTGGTGGAGTCCGATCTCTTTAGAGATGGTTTTGTAGCCTTTTCCAGTCTGATGAGGATCAACGACTCTTTTTCTGAGGTCCTCAGGAATCTCCATTGTTTGTGCCATGATACATTTCCACAAATGTGTTGTGAAGCTCAGACTCTGATAGATCCCTGTTCTTTAGATAAAACAGGATGCCCACTCTCACACCTGATTGAAAACGCCTGGCTTGAATTTCACCTTCGAATTAACTGTTAATCCTAGAGGATCACATACCTTTGCCACTCACTGATATGTATTATTGGATCATTGCTCTCAATACCCGTAAATAAATAAACCATCAAGTATAATATTTTTGTCTCATTACACTGTAAAACCCGATAAGGTCACTGAGCTCAAAAATTTTATTGAAACCAATTACATAAAATTTTTTGAGGTAAGTAACTTAAATTTTTTAAGGTAAGATTTCTTAAAAATTACACTATAGTTACACTTAATTTTTAAGAAATCTTACCTTAAAAAATTTAAGTTACTTACCTCAAAAATTTTTACGTAATCGGTTTCAATAAAATTTTTGAGCTCAGTGACCTTATCGGGTTTTACAGTGTAGTTTTGAAGTGACAAAAACAAAAGGTTTGGTTTTCCCTTTAACCCCTATCCCATTTCCTTTCGCTTTAGCCACTTGGATAATGAGGGTTCCAGTTGTCTGACTTGCAGCCAAAATATCTCATCTCATTCATCTCATTATCTCTAGCCGCTTTATCCTGTTCTACAGGGTCGCAGGCAAGCTGGAGCCTATCCCAGCTGACTACGGGCGAAAGGCGGGGTACACCCTGGACAAGTCGCCAGGTCATCACAGGGCTGACACATAGACACAGACAACCATTCACACTCACATTCACACCTACGGTCAATTTAGAGTCACCAGTTAACCTAACCTGCATGTCTTTGGACTGTGGGGGAAACCGGAGCACCCGGAGGAAACCCACGCGGACACGGGGAGAACATGCAAACTCCGCACAGAAAGGCCCTCGCCGGCCCCGGGGCTCGAACCCAGGACCTTCTTGCTGTGAGGCGACAGCGCTAACCACTACACCACCGTGCCGCCCCAGCCAAAATATAAAAGTCTCAAAGTCCTTAATTTAGTAGTAGCATTGCAAGTGCCATTCACTCTTAGATGCTGCCACCAGGTCATAGAACAGGCCATGATGAGACTGAAGCTGAGGTCAGTGATGGTATCTGCTAGCCCGCCTTCCCCCCCGCTATGCGTAAAGCACCCCAATTTATAGATTAGTGCTGCACCACCTTTAGAGGGCGCACACTCACAGACAAAAGCATCCATCCATCATCTGTAGCCATTTATCCTGTCCTACAGGGTCGCAGACAAGCTGGAGCCTATCCCAGCTGACTACGGGCGAAAGGCGGGGTACACCCTGGACAAGTCGCCAGGTCATCGCAGGGCTGACACATAGAGACAGACAACCATTCACACCCACATTCCCACCTACGGTCAATTTAGAGCCACCAGTTAACCTAACCTGCATGTCTTTGGACTGTGGGGGAAACCGGAGCACCTGAAGGAAACCCACATGGGCAGGGGGAGAACATGCAAACCACACAGAAAGGCCCTCATTGGCCGCTGGGCTCGAACCCAGGACGTTCTTGCTGTGAGGCGACAGCGCTAACCACTACACCACCATGCCGCTCTAGACAAAAACATAGCAATGCTTAACTAAATTATGTACATAGAAATAAACTTAAATATGGCTCCTACAAGTTTAATTGGATTCTTTAATTCTACTTTTAGGATCTCATCTCATCTCATTATCTCTAGCCGCTTTATCCTGTTCTCCAGGGTCGCAGGCAAGCTGGAGCCTATCCCAGCTGACTACGGGCGAAAGGCGGGGTACACCCTGGACAAGTCGCCAGGTCATCACAGGGCTGACACATAGACACAGACAACCATTCACACTCACATTCACACCTACGCTCAATTTAGAGTCACCAGTTAACCTAACCTGCATGTCTTTGGACTGTGGGGGAAACCGGAGCACCCGGAGGAAACCCACGCAGACACGGGGAGAACATGCAAACTCCGCACAGAAAGGCCCTCGCCGGCCACGGGGCTCGAACCCGGACGTTCTTGCTGTGAGGCGACAGCGCTAACCACCACACCACCGTGCCGCTCTAGACAAAAACATAGCAATGCTTAACTAAATTATGTACATAGAAATAAACTTAAATATGGCTCCTACAAGTTTAATTGGATTCTTTAATTCTACTTTTAGGATGTGTATGATAATGTTTGTGGTCATATTTATGTAGAAATATAGAAAATTCTAAATGGTTCACAAACTTTCAAGCACCACTCTATGTTCTAGATTATACTCTATATCAAGGTATGACAGGTGACCAAATTCACAAAGCTCCACAATGTGTGCTCACTGATTCATCTATCACAATATCATGTCATACCACGATGTGCAGTCCAAAACCACTATTAGTTACACGATAAGGTCATCGATTAGTATTCTACTCCATACACAAGGAGGCATTTGGCTAGTCTAGGTCTAACAGCGAGCTACAGCAGACCTCTGCTATGATTTGAAAATGGAAATATGTTAATGATTTAATAAATCTTTTCCCAACCAATTTAAAGTTTCTCCCATAAAATTGGGCGCAAACACATTCAGAGATTGTCTTCCATTCATTTTCAATCCTGTTTCTTTTATCTTCCATACCTGTGTGTGGATGTGTGTGTCTCAGTGGCCACAGCACAACTGTTCCGTGACTGTAGATAATGACAGGACCCAGCGTAATTAGCCTGCAGTAAACAATTAACACAGCAAAACCATTTTAATGCAAATCACCAAACCTCACGATAACCACACACAATGCAGTCCAAATACATCCACACTTAATGTGATCACCCTCCAGGTTAGGATTTACGTGCGGGTGTGTGTGGGGGGGTGGGGGGGTGGGTGTGGGTGTGAACTTATTTGTTGTCATTTTTAATTGTTATTTTTCCCCCCTCCTCTGTTTGCTGCCTCCATTGAAGCATCTGAAAGGCATGGCGATAATGAGTTCATCTCTAAAGCCTGGAATCACAATCAAATGGGAAACAGACATTTGAGGGTACGAACATTGTGTGTGTTCGTGTGACTGTCTGTCTTCCTTCGACAGTTGTTTGTGGACTTGAAGTCAAACCTTAATCACAAAGTCCTCTGTCTGTAATTATGCCGTCGTTTTCTACCTTCCTTCCTTCCTTCCTCCCTCCCTCCCTCCCTTCTTTCCCTCCACTTTCCTCTTCTCGGCACTAATTCACTGTTTTATCTCGAAATGATCATCCACAACCAGTCCTGCCTTTCATTTACAGCAAATAAAATATCTTTAATTTGCTCACAGGATGAAATTTGAAAAGACGCCGCATGATTGTTATAAATAGAAGCATTTCATTTCCTGAAAATGGACATCATCTTGCAGCGACTTGATTTGATTTGATTCAGAAGCATGCCATAATGTTTCCATTTTGCAAGTCACTTAAACATCTCTCTTTGAAGGAAGCCCGTTTTCACTTTACAGAGGAACGCCTGGCAGCAAAATCAATGTGCATTGTTTCATCGGCCGTAACATTTTGCATTATGCAGCAAAGAGATGCTTTTGAAGTCGTAAATGAAAGGAAGGTTTAATCGTTTAATAATACCACTTGTTTCCTTGATCGGGTTCAGATGTTGCAAGTTACTTCCAACACCCAATACCCAACCCCACAGCCCCTCCCTATTGTCCCCAGTCTTTATATTCAGATTAATTGCTGCAATAGTGAACACAGTATTCAATTAATTATGCAGTAGCAGAAAACTGGAGAGAATCTGAAAGCGAGATGAGAAAAGAGACAAATTGATAAGTGGAGCAAAGAAGAAACAAGGCCTTTGCCAGTAAAACCAGAGGAAAAAAATGGCAGAGATGAAGAGAGAGGAAATATGAGAGAAGCAATAAACAGAATGAAGGATGAAGGAGTAAATGTGAAAATTGTTCATTATAACAGTACAAAGGGATGTTGATCTATCTATGAACATAATTAATTGTCATAATTCTTCAAATGAGAAAAGGGATACTTGTTCAGACTCCCACACACTGGAGCACATGCTTGGGGCTTTTACAGTAAACAGGATCTTTCCATCTTTCGAGAGGTATTGCTTTCTAATTTGATCTCGTGTTCATCTCTTTATCTCCAAATAGGTTTCTCATATTTTTTTGCTTTGTCTTTTTTTCATTCTTTCTATTCTTTTCTCCGTGTGCATCTCTCACTCTGTTCCCAGCTGCATCCCCCTTTACTCCCTCCTTCCTCCTCTCACCCTCTCTTTCGCCCCGCCTCCTCTGCCCACTCCAGATCAAGAGCTGGTTCCTTCTAATTAAAACCCTTAATCAAGCTCCTAATTAGCCTAATCAGAGCCTTGTAAATCATTTCCGCCTCTCTCCTCTTTCCAAGACCCAGACCAAGGGTTCTTTTTTTCCTTTTATCAAATCTTTCACTCCGTTTGAATGCAGCCAAATGCATCAGAGCTGATCTGCAATGTTGGGAAAAAGGGACCAGCCATACGAAGGAGATGCGAGAAGTAGCTGATGAATGGAAGAGATTTGACGTTCTGGTGTTTGATCGGGTGCTTCTGCCGAGGTTATCAGTCACTCAATTGAAGCGAACTTATGTGAATGAAGCTTTTGACGGATACTTGTGAATCTATATTTTAAAACATCCTGATTTAGAAATGCATCCATGCTGCGATGCTGTGTGTGCTTGTTTCTTGAGCAGATGATCATTCTAATGATGATGATGATGATGTGGTTGGCTGTTTTTCTGATGATGTTGTTTCTGTGTGAAGTGGGGTAGTGAAAGGGATTTGATGGTCCTTCAGATGAGGGGATCTTAAACTGCATCCAGCTTCTGTTGCAGGATTTTAAATCTGTTTAATATTGTATTTTTAATCAGCATACTTTCGAGAATGTTACAATTTTTACTTTATTTAAATATGTTGATACCGCTGCTCTGTTAAATTCTTGAATCTAATTGTTAAACATTACTGTTTCTATAGCAACAACTTGTATAGGGACTTCTACACCGGACACTCCATATAAACGGATTTAATGAGCTGCATAATTTTTTCTTATTAAATTCAAAAGAAAGTTGGAGAATGGCTGTTTATAGTTGTTATAATGTAAGTGACTTATTTTAAGGACATTAAATATAACGATGTAACTAAAAAGTGCAAAAAGTATGATGCGTTGTGAATAGAAAGTTGTTCGTGTTGGCAAAATGCTGCAGTACAAGCGGAATAAGGGGGGAGTCATGGCCTAATGGTTAGAGAAGCAGCTTTGGAACCAAAAGGTCGCCAGTTTGATTCCCTGGACTAGCAGGAATGGCTAAGGTGCCCTTGAGCAAGGCACCTAACCCCCAACTGCTCCCCAAGCTGCTCTGGGTACGTTGTACGTACGTCGCTCTGGATAAGAGCGTCTGCTAAATGCCTGTAATGTAATAAATAAAACACTTTGGTGTGTTATTGGAAAACAATCAACTTGACCCCTCTGTTTCATGTTCGGCCACTTGACACTACCCCATTGTTGACTATTTTCATATCGTAGTGTTTTTATTCCTTACTTAATCGAATTATATCTCATCTCATTATCTCTAGCCGCTTTATCCTTCTACAGGGTCGCAGGCAAGCTGGAGCCTATCCCAGCTGACTACGGGCGAAAGGCGGGGTACACCCTGGACAAGTCGCCAGGTCATCACAGGGCTGACACATAGACACAGACAACCATTCACACTCACATTCACACCTACGGTCAATTTAGAGTCACCAGTTAACCTAACCTGCATGTCTTTGGACTGTGGGGGAAACCGGAGCACCCGGAGGAAACCCACGCGGACACGGGGAGAACATGCAAACTCCACACAGAAAGGCCCTCGCCGGACCCGGGGTTCGAACCCAGGACCTTCTTGCTGTGAGGCGACAGCGCTAACCACTACACCACCGTGCCGCCCCGAATTATATATAGTTTAATGAAAAACCTATCTTGAACTAGAAATCCATGCTGTTTCTTCATCTGTCTGTTCTTTGAGCAGATGATCCTTCAACAGCAAAGTACACGAATGGTATGACTATCTGTTCTTCTGCTGCATTTCTATGTTGAGCACTGAGAATCATTTTGTGCTATAAAGAATGCAATGCCATAGGAAAGAAGGCTCTACATCTACAGTTCTTGTGCAATATTAATGTATATTTATATTTTATCATTTACAAGCAGGGTGGCACCGTTGTGCAGTGGTTCGGACTGTCGCCTCACAGCAAGCAGGTTTTGGGTTCAAACCTGCCAGTCAACTGGAGTCTTTATGTGTAGATTCGCATGTTCTCTTCTTTCCTGCACTCTGATTTCCAACAACAGTCCAAAGATACGGATTTGGTCAGCTGGTTACTCTAAATTGCTTATAGGTAGAAATCTGAGCGTGAATGGCTGTCTGTGTCTCTGTGTTAGCCCTGTAGTAGACTGGTGACCTGTCCACACTGTCAGAAATCAGGGTACAGTCGGGGTCCATTTCTGTCCCCCATGGTACAATCTACACTAATGTACCCCACAGGACTCATTATTGGACCTCAAGGTAACTAACTGTACGTTTTTAGGATTAAAGAGGGACATATATGTTCCCAAGCAGTATATAAAGGGTACAAATCAGTACCTTAGAGGGTACTGCCCCAGTGACAAGCCATTGTACCCCTAAAGGTGCAAGAAGGTACATTATTTTCGAAGAGTGCAGGGTGTATCCCACCTCTCACCAGTGTTATAGTTGAGTCACTTAACCTCGAGCCCAAGTCCAGTTTCGAGTCTCCAGTGTTCAAGTCCGAGCCATTAAAGAAAATTTCAGGTAGAGTTCAAGTCGAGTCCACTATTGATCCGAGTCAAGTCTGAGAACAAGACTCCAGCCACACCACTTGACGGTGGCTGTTGATGCCTTTATGTGAAAGTGTCTCTGCTACTGTGTTGGACAAACGTTTCTGCTTGACTGCCCCATTTTAGTTGATACGCTACAGATAAAAAGCTTGTTCATCGCTCAGCAAGCCCCGCCCACTATCAACAGGGTAAATAACATGAGAGAGGGTTAACACTAGCTAGTTCATCGGTCAGCAAGCAAGCCCCGCTTTCAACAGGGCAATGAACATAGCGTGTCACTTCCTTCTCTGGGTGGAGTCTTACCAAATGATGATTGAAGTTTGAGCTTGTCTCCGTCGTCTCCTTGATAGTTCTAATACATATGGAACACATAGCAGTGCATTTTTTCCCACTGCACGAGAAGTCTGTAGAAGTAAAACAAACAATCCTAGCAGTGTTCTCTCCAGGCATTTTAGCGCCATTAATGTTAGTTTGTTCCTGAACATGACATATGAACAGGTGAATGTGCATCCTCTTGCACAAAATTAGTATAAAAATTAATGTAGAGATAAATATCTTATGGCAAATTATTATGACGTTACAAAAATAAAGAAAAAATCCAAGTCCTCGTCTCCAATTTACGAGTCCGAATGCAGTTAATGCACGAGTCTGAGTCATCAGTGCTCAAGTCCAAGTCAAGTCACGAGTCCTTAAAATTAGGGTACAAGTCAGACTTGAGTCCAAGTCCTGGACTTGAGTACTACAAGCCTGCCTCTCACCCAATGTCAGCTGGGATTGGCTCCAGCTTCCCTGTGACTATCAGAAGGACAATCATCAAAATGACCTTACAAGCATCTCAAATATCTAACAGCTGATTGTGAATGAGTACAGATAGCTTAGCCATGCTGCCGTGTGTCCCTGTGTTGTCTCTTGCCAGCCACTGAGGCAGTTCATGAAGCAGTCTATCTTGGTGCTTGGCACTGATGATTTCATTTGAGTGGTTTATGTGGGGGCGGCACAGTGGTGTAGTGGTTAGCGCTGTCGCCTCACAGCAAGAAGGTTCTGGGTTCGAGCCCAGTGGCTGACGAGGGCCTTTCTGTGTGGAGTTTGCATGTTCTCCCCATGTCCGCGTGGGTTTCCTCCAGGTGCTCCGGTTTCCCCCACAGTCCAAAGACATGCAGGTTAGGCTAATTGGTGGCTCTAAATTGACCGTAGGTGTGAATGAGAGTCTGAATAGTTGTTTGTGTCTGTGTCAGCCCTGCGATGACCTGGTGACTTGTCCAGGGTGTACCCTGCCTCTCACCCATAGTCAGCTGGGATAGGCTCCAGCTTGCCTGCGACCCTGCACAGGATAAGCACTTATGGATAATGGATAGATGGATGGATGGATGGATGGTTTACGTGGGTGAGTGCAGCAGGGCGAGAAAGCTTTGTGCATACCGTACATCCAAATGAAATTTCATTGCAAATTCTGACTTTAACTTACACAACGCAGTGATAAAACGTGTATATTATAGTCTGCACATAGATCTAGCATGTTTATTTCCCATACTGTGAAACAAATCTCCACACATTGAATTTAGTGCCGTTGGTGGCTTTCTACCTGCTACTAAACTGTGGATTAAGCCCAATATCTGTGCTGCTTTCATTATACTGCCTGCTCGAATCTCCTGCCTGTTCCCAATACTAACACCATATGTCAAACGATCTCTCAGCCTAAAGCAACAGCCATGGGAACTCAATAACTTAAATCCACTTATATTGTGGGTATAATCTAATTGCTGTGACCAGGAGTAATATACACTGCGGAGTGTGGACTGACCCGTGCCATAGCTAATGGTTTAAATCGCACAGTTGATACTGATAGCAGTGCATGTGGAATGAACGTTATAATAGAGTTTTGGACGAGCATAAGGGACAGAGGCTTAAGACTTGCTTTAGCCGGATAAAGGCATAATAGAAAGCCATTGTTTTCTGCTTTCTCTCTTGAACTGTTTCTCACACAGACACCGAAAAGCACGGTCTCTCTTTCACTAGCCCTCCTGTTTATGAAGCCGTCTAAAAGCCCTGAAACGCACTCGTGATCTCCTGTCAATGGAAGCGGCAACCGTTATGTAGATAAATGATATCACCTGTTGATATTCTCCATATCGTCTGGGGTGGGTATATTTGTGTATTTTCCCCTCCATGTCTTTTTTTCCCTCTCTCTCACTTTCTCTGCACTGGAGGCAGGTAATTTTTAGGGTGAAAGCAGTGCTCACTCACACGTTCTCCTATCCCTGCATTTTAATCCTTGAGTGATGGCGGAGCTGTAAAAGGCCCTGAAAATGACTATCTCTCCTCCAGACATTAGCTATCAGTCATGAATAAACCAAACACAGCACTGCTTTTGCCTGTACCTGCCTGCGGAACAACACACACACACACACAAGCTAGAAATATGGCCACAAGGTGTTTGAGGGAGATGCATAGAGACAATTTGTAGTTTTTCCCATGGAGGTGTGAATGAGCTGTCTATTCTTACTCATATGTCATGCGACATTATGCTTCATGCTCAAACATTAAGAGCATGTTCCTTTTATGCTCTGCCCAGAATAGACCCAGGATGAGGGGAACATTATGGCTCATTCTCGCCTCTCCCTGCCCCTCTAGCGCAATTTTTCATGAGAATGCAGTCCCTACTTACTCACCTCTTAGTGCCAGGGGCAGCACACTCATCACTCAGAATCAAACACACTCGCAACACACATCAAAACAACCCCTCTCTCTCTCTCTCTCTCTACCCACACACACACACACACACACACACACACACACGGGCTGTTCTCTTCTGTATCTCAATAATGCATAATGCGTAGTGTTGTAGCCGTTTGCAGCTTCCTTCCCCCTCCCCACCCAGCCTGCTCTCTGCCTCTGTTCCAGGCTATCAGACATGACAGTGCCAGCTGCGCTCCTGGCAGTAACTACGAGGAGGAGGAGGAAGAGGACGAGGAAGAAGAAGAGGGAGGGAGGGAGCTGAGAAAGAGAAAGCAGGAGGAGGCAAGGGGAAAGAGAAAGATAGAAATGAGAGGAGAAAGCAGTTGAGTGGGGATTGGGGGGGGGCAGATTGCACGCAGTAGCAGCGTCTGTTGGGTTCCCCGCTGGTTTGAGTCATGTTTAAGAGTGCTGCTGGCTGCAAATTTGGATGGCGAGCTGATCTGGGCTGAACTGCATTTGATTTATATAAAGACAGCTGTCAACGCTGGCACTGGTGCCACCTCCAAACTCATCACTGACTCAGCCCTGAGCAATTAACTGCACCCGTTGGCATTGTCTGTGCTCAGAGGAAGGAGAAAGTGATAGAGGGAAGTCGAGCGGGCGTGGTTTTTTGACAACCTGTTCGAACAAGTGGTTTATTCCGATCTGTATCTTTTCTTTAACGTCTGCACACAGGTTTGTTTGCGTGCACGAATGTGTCGGAGTGTGTCTGTTTAACCAGACGGTGGGTTTGTGTTTGTGTTGTGTGTGATCATGCCTGACTTAGTTCAGATAATTGGACTCGGAGCATATGTCTGGATTTGAATGTGTGAATGTGTGCAGAACGCAGACATTCCCCATACCAAAAAAAAAAAAATTCTCAAAATTCTCCTTCGGGCTGAGGAGTGTGTGTATGAGTGTACAGGGTCAATCAGGCCCTCTCACTAGCTCATACAAAGCCCTTAAATCTCTCAGCCTGCAAATAGATGGAGAGCAGATGGGGATGTGAAGTTCTGACTGTGGTGAGCATAACCGTGTGTGTGTGTGTGTTTCTCAATCTTATAAAATGATCCCCCATAAACCCCTCCCCCTTCCCTTTCCAGAATATTGAAACAAAGCACGGCTGGTCAGACGTGTAGCCTAGATGTGTGTGGGTATGAGTTTAACTGAGTGTGTGAGAGGCGGAAAAAGAGCTTGTGTGTGTGCTCTTGTGTATTAAGCTCTTGCTCCTCTGGGTCAAATTCAGCAGGCTGAGGTACTCCAGAGTCGGTTTAGTTTAAAAGCCTCTGGAAGAGAGCTGCAGGCCCATCACTCATCACTCCCACATCCAGCCATGTGCAACAGGGTGATGATAGACGCCACCCTTTCCCACTGATCTGAGACCAGCCGAGCAGCTTCTCTTACAATAGTCATCCTTAGGGGAAACTGTTCATACATCAGCACAGAAAAAAAGATCAGCATATAACAAAATGTCACTAGATCCTACGGGCCAAGAATGATCCTGTGCTGATGGGATGAGAGGAGAACTAGCACTCCAGTGTTTGTCCCAAAACCCCTCCGTAACAAAGATAACTGTGCGTGTGTGTGTGTGTGTGTGTGAAACCATAATACACATTTGGAAACTCAATCACAACCTAGCAGTACTGCAAATATCATTTACAGCGTCTTGCAAAAGTATTCATCTCCCTTGGTGTTTGTCCTGTTTTGTCGCATTGCAAGCTGGAATTAAAATGGATTTTTTGGGAGGGTTAGTACCATTTGATTTACACAACATGCCTAACACTTTAAAGGTGAAAATTGTTGTTTTATTGTGACACAAACAAAAATTAAGATGAAAAATACAAAATCTGGAGTGTGCATTGGTATTCACCCCCCGAAGTCAATACTTTGTAGATCCACCTTTTGCTGCAATTACAGCTGCACGTCTCTTGTGGTACGTCTCTATTAGCTTAGCACATCTAGCCACTGGGATTTTTGCCCATTCCTCAAGGCAAAACTGCTCCAGCTCCTTCAAGTTAGATGGGTTGCGTTGGTGTACAGCAATCTTCAAGTTGTGCCACAGATTCTCAATTGGATTGAGGTCTGGGCTTTGATTAGGCCATTCCAAGACATTTAAATGTTTCCCCTTAAACCACTCCAGTGTGGCTTTAGCAATATGTTTAGGGTCATTGTCCTGCTGGAATGTGAACCATCATCCCAGTCTCAAACCTCTGGCTGACTCAAACAGGTTTTCCTCCAGAATTGCCCTGTATTTAGTGCCATCCGGCTTTCCTTCAGTCCTGACCAGCTTTCCTGTCCCTGCAGATGAAAAATATTCCCACAGCATGATGCTGCCACCGCCATGCTTCACTGTAGGAACGGTGTTCTCAGGGTGTTGGGTTTGCGCCACATATGCCATTTCCCATGATGGCCAAAAAGATCAATTTTAGTCTCATTTGACCAGAGAGTCTTCTTCCATGTGTTTGGAGAGTCTGCTGCATGCTGTTGGGCAAACTCCAAACATCTTTATTTTTTCTTTAAGCAATGGCTTTTTTCTGGCTTTTTTTCTTTGTGGAAGCCCCGCTCTGTGGAGTGTACTGCTTAAAGTGGTCCTATGGACAGATACTCCCATCTCCACTGTGGATCTCTGCAGCTCCTTCAGTGTTATCTTTGGTGTCTTTGTTGCATCTCTGATTAATGCCCTCCTTGCCCGGTCTGTGAGTTTTGGTGGGTGGCCTTCTCTTGTCAGGTTTGTAGTGATGCCATATTCTTTCCATTTAAGTATAATGGATTTAATGGTGCTCCCTGGCATGTTCAAAGTTTGGGATTTTTTTAAATAACCCAACCCTGATCTATACTTCTCCACAACTTTGTCTCTGATCTGTTTTGAGTGTTTCTAGCAGGCTTCAGTTTTGCTTATTATAAGCCCAACCCAAAGCCAGGGGTGTTTCAGTGATTCTAGAAGAATTATGTGTATGATAAACTGAGGACTTTGGGCCGACTGTGAGTTTTACAAGACAGCATTTATAAGTAAGACAGTCAAGCTGGGTGATTAATGAACGTCATTTCTACCTGCCTATGGACACTGGCACGGTGCTAAAATTAACAGTATTCCATGCCAGCACTTGAAGAGAGAATGAATGAAATGTTATGTTTGAAAAATGCATATCTTGGCATTGTTATTCAGCTTTTTTGAATCAAATACACAGTATTTAATCCTTAGTCCAGCTAGCATAACTCTTAATTCATGTAGTGACATGTCACTGAAGGCTAACTGGCCCCAGCCAAATTAAACTGGCACATATGTATGCATGATTGATACAAAATCATTTTCTTTCTGTCTCCTGGGCAGAGTTTACACCAGCTTTGAGGTATTTTGAGATACAATTGCCTGGAAATTGCCGCTAAACATAGCTAACCAGGTCAACTATTTATCAAAGCTACATCTGAGGACTGTTTCATGTACTCACTAGAGCATAATCATGGATGGCATCTCAATTCAAAACAGTGCTTTATTACAAAATTACATTTAATCAATAACCTAAGTGGGAGGAAAACAGAAAGACTAGCATAACACGAGAAGTTCAGATTGTGAAATCAGTATTCAGTAAACAAATAGTCTGGCCATCAATTCGTTACAATCATCTGGGGTGTTTTTTCGTTTGTTTGTTTACATAGCATTTAAATGATATTTCCATTACATCAGTACATAGCATATTTTTCTATTTTGTCTTATTATGGTGTATAATTTTGATTCCCCTGTTTCCCAGAAATACAAATGTAAATATAAATATTGGCACCTTTAACAACATGTTTTTGATTTCAGGGCTCCTATAATCCAAATTTCCGAGGTAAGAACACACTCCAGGCCGAGGAAATTTCAGTTATAATGTTAGTGCTGCATCATAATGTTAGCTTGTGGTTTTAACGTTTAATGTTTTGGCAGGACCAAAAAAAAAAGAGGCATCATTCATCACTCCAGGGTGGACATTAGGGGCAACGCCACTGCTTACAAAGTCCATATGTGCTTAGAGCAACCACACCTTCAGGCTAACCACTTAACCTCTAACTCGATTGCGAATCTAATGTCTGAAAGCTGTGTGCATGACCTAGTATATGTTAGCTATGGAAATGCCTTATGAAGAGGTGACTGCTGTGCAGAAGAGCACAGCTAGAGGGGTCACTACAACTTTGGATATGAGACAAAAGCATAGCTTGAGGCAGAGAAGGGCATGAAGGCACATCTGTGGGGGTTGAAGGTGAGCTGCAGCAGGAGCACTGGGAGTGGTAAAGGTGTTGCATAGTGAAAGACAAGACCCGAGAGGATGAAAATTCACTACGCAGTGTCTCAGATTGCCCTGTGCGGTTTCCCAGGAGACTCGTTTATCCGTGATGCTGCCCAGGGCAGATAAATCACCTTCGCTGTGGTATCTGTGCTTATTATAAGCTTCATTGACTGTGATGGGTCAGAAGAAAAGGGTGATGGGAAAGGTTACTCTGGACTGGTGATATCAGTGCCAGTCTATTAGGTTGCTTATGGTGGTTAAGCTTGGGAAAACCTGGACATAGATCAGTGTGTAAAGGATTACTTGCTATTTACTCCATTGAGTGTGATTGGCATTTTAAGCCTTCTAGGCTACAAGTCCCCCAGTGCTGGTTAAGGCATCTCCAGTTACACAGACACCCCCAACCCACAAGCACACACCATTCATCATTACTAGTGTGCACTGTGGAAATCCATTGGTTATACTGTAAATAGTATGTGTTTGCGTGGATTTGACTGTTTAATGTCATGAGAGTCGGTTGCTTGTTTCAGTTTACATCCATGAATATCTGTACAGTGCATATATGATTAATGGTTTTGAATGGCAGAACATATGCTTGTTTGCACAGTTGTATGAGTTTTGCATTACACAGAGAGAGAGAGAGAGAGAGAGAGAGTCATACTCTCAGGACCCAAGTTTCTTGGGGTGTGTGTTCTGCTGACTATGTGGGTGTGTTATTGATTAGGCAGGGGTGTAATTGGGCCAGTATATGGGCTGTCATGTCCAGTCTGATTGTACTGTATTGGTGCTTGTCTGCCATTATCAGACCCTCTCTCCAAGCCTGATCCTCTTTCACCTTTTACGACCATCTGTATCTCCATCGATCCAGTCTGCTGGTGGTATCCCTCTATCAGTCAACTCTGAGGACTAACATTGAGCGATAGTCACTGTTATGCTTTTAGGAAGCACAGAACTGTGACCTGAATTTGGGATTAGCACCAAAGGAGCTGAGACATCAAGAAAAAAAAAGTGTTCAGGAACATTTTCTACACAGGGTTTTGACGGATCTCCATGAGCAGAGTGTTGAAGCGGCAGCAGAGCGATGGCGACCCCAGTCGATTACTGGGGGAACTGCAGCTCCATTAACCTCAGCTTGGAGGGAAAAAATATCTGATGGAGCCTGTGGAGAAGAATGGCAAATTTAAATTTGTATGCTAATGTAGAAAATAATATCCAAATTCTTTTTCGATCACCCCATCTGTCTGAGAGCAAGATAACTTCTGGAACAATACTGCCAAACTAATTAGCTAGCCCACGACACATCAACTATTGGTCCAACCACGACATACTGGATTTACATTGTAATGTGTACTACTACAATAACTAATATCCCAAACTAGAAAACCACCACAGTTGGGCCAATAGATGTTTGCATAATACTACAAGCTAATGCACTTATAATGATCTAACATAGCACACCATACCATTTTTGATGCTAATTTCTACACACTCTTAAGGTGATAATACATGGAGCAACTTTTTGGGCAATGTTGCTGGCAACATGCAACCAGATAAGACACAGGGCAACTAATTAGGGCAATAGACAATTGGCAACAACCAATCAGATAAGAGCAAATCTACAGTGGTGCTTGAAAGTTTGTGAACCCTTTAGAATTTTCTATAGTTCTGCATAAATATGACCTAAAACATCATCAGATTTTCACACAAGTCCTAAAAGTAGATAAAGAGAACCCAGTTAAACAAATGAGACAAAATATCATACTTGGTCATTTATTTATTGAGGAAAATTATCCAATATTACATATCTGTGAGTGGCAAAAGTATGTGAACCTCTAGGATTAGCAGTTAATTTGAAGGTGAAATTAGAGTCCAGTGTTTTCAATCAATGGGATGACAATCAGGTGTGAGTGGGCACCCTGTTTTATTTAAAGAACAGGGATCTATCAAAGTCTGATCTTCACAAAACATGTTTGTGGAAGTGTATCATGGCAGGAACAAAGGAGATTTCTGAGGACCTCAGAAAAAGCGTTGTTGATGCTCATCAGGCTGGAAAAGGTTACAAAACCATCTCTAAAAAGTTTGGACTCCATCAATCCACAGTCAGACAGGTTGTGTACAAATGGAGGAAATTCAAGACTATTGTTACCCTCCCCAGGAGTGGTCAACCAACAAAGATCACTCCAAGAGCAAGGCGTGTAATAGTCAGCGAGGTCACAAAGGACCCCAGGGTAACTTCTAAGCAACTGAAGGCCTCTCTCACATTGGCTAATGTTAATGTTCATGAGTCCACCATCAGGAGAACACTGAACAACAATGGTGTGCATGGCAGGGTTGCAAGGAGAAAGCTACTGCTCTCCAAAAAGAACATTGCTGCTCATCTGCAGTTTCCTAAAGATCACGTGGACAAGCCAGAAGGCTATTGGAAAAATGTTTTGTGGACGGATGAGACCAAAATAGAACATTTTGGTTTAAATGAGAAGTGTTATGTTTGGAGAAAGGAAAACACTGCATTCCAGCATAAGAACCTTATCCCATCTGTGAAACACGGTGGTGGTAATATCATGGTTTGGGCCTGTTTTGCTGCATCTGGGCCAGGATGGCTTGCCGTTATTGATGGAACAATGAATTCTAAATTATACCAGCGAATTCTAAAGGAAAATGTCAGGACATCTGTCCATGAACTGAATCTCAAGAGAAGGTGCGTCATGCAGCAAGACAACGACCCTAAGCACACAAGTCATTCTACCAAAGAATGGTTAAAGAAGAATAAAGTTAATGTTTTGGAATGGCCAAGTCAAAGTCCTGACCTTAATCCAATCGAAATGTTGTAGAAGGACCTGAAGCGAGCAGTTCATGTGAGGAAACCCACCGACATCCCAGAGTTGAAGCTGTTCTGTATGGAGGAATGGGCTAAAATTCCTCCAAGCCGGTGTGCAGGACTGATCAACAGTTACCGGAAACGTTTAGTTGCAGTTATTGCTGCACAAGGGGGTCACACCAGATACTGAAAACAAAGGTTCACATACTTTTGCCACTCACAGATATGTAATATTGGATCATTTTCCTCAATGAATAAATGACCAAGTATAATATTTTTGTCTCATTTGTTTAACTGGGTTCTCTTTATCTACTTTTAAGACTTGTGTGAAAATCTGATGATGTTTTAGGTCATATTTATGCAGAAATATAGAAAATTCTAAAGGGTTCACAAACTTTCAAGCACCACTGTATTCCCAGGGAAACAGATGCCACAAAGATGGACACTGAAACATTTGCAGCTGCTAATTTTGTCTTGGTTTCGGCTTTTATTTTGCTCAAATATCACTTCTGGAGCAAAACTGAAGATACTCTGGTCAAAAGATAATTTGTCATTATTTTAACATTAAAAGTCAAAATAATCACATTATTCTGCTAATAATAAACACTTTAAATCTCTTCAAAATGCTACTAGCCTCAATCACATATGCTATAACTAATAACTGACACATACATCACAAAAACATAATCGTTTAATTCTCATCTCTGCAAAAAAGAAAAAAGGACATGGACCAAAAGGTGGCTGCTGAGGAGGAAAAGGGGCTGACGGAGCTCCTGAAAGGCTTTCTTTCTTAGATCCTGAAGTTTGTACTGTTTCACCCTCGGGTTCCACAAGTAGTCATGCTCTGTATGTGAATTAGATCAGACGATAAAGTTAGACAACCTCTATTACAACTCACAAAAAAAAGAGCTGCCCATCACTTGACACAAGAGAGCTAAGGTTATCCCCACATAGCCAGCTATCCCGACATTTCTCAGCTAACTCTGACAATATCATTTTCAGTGACGAATAAAATGGTTTTGAACGTTCCTACTTTGAAAACATGTTTTTGATATGGTAATTTTCTTTAAGAAATTTCATTTACAACATGTCTCTGACAGCTCAAAATGCATCTCCGGGCATTTAAAAACTGCAGAGCTTCTGGGGGCCTCTGGCAGCTCCCAGACCCCTGGCGTTACTGGGTTGATGCCCCCCCCCCCCATTTTCTTGGATCCGTCCCTGGAGCGCCTCTGGCAATAGCCTTTCCAGTATTTTGATTGGTGGAGCTGAGGAACAACTTTTTAGCAGAGCGTTAGAATCAAAACTGAAGTCATTCATTCAATTTTGCTAGATCGCGTCATCCGCTCCTGGACAGGTGAACCATAGTCTCTTCTTGTAGGCTGAAGTGACATTGTTTATCATCTGTTATTTAGCCTTTAAATGTGTAGCTACATTTTGTGATGTTGTATATGACAGAACATTACTTGTCACACTGTAGTGAGATGTAGTGGTTGACCTAACAAACCGTAGCCAACTGCGGTCAATGCTAGCAGGAGAAAGCTCAGTGCAGCACCAATCAGTCAGCTGAAGTTGCTGCTAGCTATAGTGTTGCTGTAACAGAAATCCAGCTGAGATAAAATTGTAACAGTTCAACAGCATAAACTAACTTACACGCAGATTGGTGTGTTATCCCACAGAGTAGCTGGCTATGTAAAGCTGTAGGCTTATGGTAAAGTTACCAAAGTGTCAATAATTTGTATAATTTGTAGTGATGTGTAGCAGACTAAACATTTTGATTAAGGCTACTCATTTAGGCTTGGTCGTCAATTCAGCTATGGCTACAATTTAGGCTATGGGAGATCAGGAATCATTTGTATCCTCAATAATAATAATAATAATAATAATAATAGTTACCATACCTTGAAGTTGCTTGGATTGAAGTAAACTTTATTTAAACTGTGTTGTGTGTTTTGTATATTTTTATTGTACATTACTAGTGGCATACAGTTAGGTCCATAAATATTTGGACAGAGACAATATTTTTCTAATTTTGGTTCTGTACATTACCACAATGAATTTTGAACAAAACAATTCAGGTGCAGTTGAAGTTCAGACTTTCAGCTTTAATTCAGTGGGTTGAACAGAATGACTGCATAAAAATGTGAGGAACTAAAGCATTTTTTAAACACAATCCCTTCATTTCAGGGGCTCAAAAGTAATTGGACAAATTAAATAATTGTAAATAAAATGTTCATTTCTAACACTTGGTTGAAAACCCTTTGTTGGCAATGACTGCCTGAAGTCTTGAACTCATGGACATCACCAGACGCTGTGTTTCCTCCTTTTTAATGCTCTTCCAGGCCTTTACTGCAGTGGTTTTCAGTTGCTGTTTGTTTGTGGGCCTTTCTGTCTGAAGTTTAGTCTTTAACAAGTGAAATGCATGCTCAATTGGGTTGAGATCAGGTGACTGACTTGGCCATTCAAGAATATTCCACTTCTTTGCTTTAATAAACTCCTGGGTTGCTTTGGCTTTATGTTTTGGGTCATTGTCCATCTGTATTATGAAACGCCGACCAATCAGTTTGGCTGCATTTGGCTGGATTTGAGCACACAGTATGTCTCTGAATACCTCAGAATTCATCCAGCTGCTTCTGTCCTGTGTCACATCATCAATAAACACTAGTGACCCAGTGCCACTGGCAGCCATGCATGCCCAAGCCATCACACTGCCTCCGCCGTGTTTTACAGATGATGTGGTATGCTTTGGATCATGAGCTATACCACACCTTTGCCATACTTTTTTCTTTCCATCATTCTGGTAGAGGTTGATCTTGGTTTCATCTGTCCAAAGAATGTCCTTCCAGAACTGTGCTGGCTTTTTTAGATGTTTTTTAGCAAAGTCCAATCTAGCCTTTTTATTCTTGAGGCTCATGAGTGGCTTGCACCGTGCAGTGAACCCTCTGTATTTACTTTCATGCAGTCTTCTCTTTATGGTAGATTTGGATATTGATATGCCTACTTCCTGGAGAGTGTTGTTCACTTGGTTGGCTGTTGTGAAGGGGTTTCTCTTCACCATGGAAATTATTCTGCGTTCATCCGCTACTGTTGTCTTCTGTGAGCGTCCAGGTCTTTTTGCATTGATGAGTTCACCAGTGCTTTCTTTCTTTCTTTCTTTCTTTCTTTCTCAGGATGTACCAAACTGTAGATTTTGCCACTCCTAATATTGTAGCAATTTCTCGGATGGGTTTTTTCTGTTTTCACAGCTTAAGGATGGCTTGTTTCACCTGCATGGAGAGCTCCTTTGACTGCATGTTTTCTTCACAGCAAAATCTTCCAAATGCAAGCACCACACCTCAAATCAACTCCAGGCCTTTTATCTGCTTAATTGAGAATGACATAACGAAGGAATTGCCCACACCTGCCCATGAAATAGCCTTTGAGTCAATTGTCCAATTACTTTTGGTCCCTTTAAAAACAGGGTAGCACATGTTAAGGAGCTGAAACTCCTAAACCCTTCATCCAATTTTAATGTGGATACCCTCAAATGAAAGCTGAAAGTCTGGACTTTATGTCCATGTTCATTATATAACTATAACTTGAATATGTTTCAGTAAACAGGTAAAAAAAACAAAATTTGTGTCAGTGTCCAAATATATATGGGCCTAACTGTATATGGTAATTAATTTAATATACTTACTTCCATGGGTCTAAAACATCTATTTCAGTTTGCCTACAATTTAAGAGTCTATAAATCTAAACTATGGACCCATACCAGAGATTTTCACATTGTCTTTAATTAATATTAACCTAAAGCAGTTGCAGAATCAGCCTATGGTGCACTCAGTGAGGAAAATCCTACTTTTTATGCAATGCATGATCAGAATACATGAAAAACAGAAATGCCCATCCCCACCTTATTACAAAGATGAAAACATGAGATGTTTTAATGATATTTTCACTGCTGAAAATATCTTCTTCTCAGAAATCTGGTCACCTTATCCTACGTCACTCTACCCAATAGAGAATGAGCGTTGAATATGGTTTACGATATTGCATGGTGGTCAAGACAACATGACATCACACATCGGAGGAGTTAAACATCCACGCTAGCGAGCGGCTGTGATGATGTGTAAACAAACATGGCAGCCAGATTTGCTTCGTTAAATATGGAAGATTTTGAGATAATTTTGAAAGACGCATTGAACACCCAAAAGGAATGTATAATAATAATAATAATAATAATAATAATAATAATAATAATGGCATTTTTCATGGTCTATCAGATATATTCCATTCAGCTAGCATGATACTGAATGAGTTGAAGGTGCTAGCTGAATGGAATATATCTGATAGACCATGAAAAAATCCAGCCAATATTATTTAAATACTGTATACTTAGCTACTGCAGTCAGTAAACAGTACTCCAGAATAGCTACAGATACACCAATAGCTCAGTGTGGCCCAAATACTAATCATGAATAGAGCAGCAGCTATAATTATGGACTGTTCATGCTTGTCGACACCTTTTCAGGTTTACCAATAAAAAAACAATTTTACAAAGGTGAGTTTCAGTTACTACAGTTATTATTGGTTAATCAACCAGAAGACCACCCTCGCCCTTTGATCTTGTCGTCTGATGACACAGCTCTTTACCCGAGATCGATTTTTTTCAGTACGATCAGCAATTTGAAGAAAACCCAGACATTATCATCGCAGGTAAGCATGGTGGAAAGATCATGGACAGGTTTTTACTGATCAAATTCATCGATATTTCACGATCTCCTTGTCGAAACCGACTTTGTTTCTTATGCTTTCATTTGACAGTCGCCATTTTGTATCTAAACGTGCATTTGAAAAGTCACGTGAGGTGTCGATAATAGTGATCACTTTCACCGGTGTCCACCATTATCACACGCTGTGGAATTAAGTGACATTTACAGCTGTTATGGATCGATCTTTGTGTAACATTGTTGAAGTAGATGAAGTACTTTAAAAAAATAAAAAAAGTGCTGTGATTTATAATAAATTTTTTTCCTGATTCATAACAGAATGAAATGTTTATAGAGCATTTGGAATCTGATTGCAGTAAATAGAATTAGAGCAGAATTAAATTCCTAGCATATAAAAAATTACATGCTTGAAATATTCAGATTTTTCTATTCCATTCGGATTTTTTTTTTTTTTTTGCAGTTTGCTGTAAATATCTACTACATATTACAATATCAGTAGACATTTTATATTTTGGTTCAAGAAGTGGCATGCGATTTTTTGACCTGGATTTCCATGTGGTTACAATGTCAATTGCTTGTTGATATTTATTGGTAAACTACAAAATTAGAAATTAATACAAACAACAACGAATGATTAACAAAATGTGATCTACAAAAATACTTAAAAAGTGGGTAGAAAGTGGAACAAAAAGATTTTTTGACAGGTTCAACATTATCAGTTCATTTGTTTACAAACATTCGAATTACTTCCTCATTTACGTAAGCACCGACATCCATATAATTATATAAAATATGTTTTGTACTAAATATACGTCTACACTGTGTAAAACAAAATTTAAATAAAAACTATGTTTTGTTAATACCACATACCGATTATTTTTTTAATAAATAATCATCTGGGTGTCGATAACTGGACGAAGGTGTCGATAACTTTGAAGAAGAGGAATGACTTTACTGTCACTGCACAAATGTACAACGAAATTTAGTTCAGCATGTGGGAAGGAGAATGTTGAGGATGGAGCTGCCAGGCACACGAAAACGAGGAAGGCCAAAGAGGAGATACATGGATGTGGTGAGAGAGGACATGAAAGTGGCAGGTGTGGAAGAGAAGGATGCGGAAGACAGGGAGCAATGGAGACCAAAGATCTGCTGTGGCGACCCCTAATCAGGAGCAGCCAGAAGAAGAAGAAGAAAGAAGATCAAAGCTGCTGCATACATGTGCGCCGCCACTCTTGGGCACTTCAGCCCAAGGTCATCCCATGTTAACCTAACTGCATGTCTTTGGACTTTGGGAGAAACCAGAGCACCCTGATCAAACCCACGCAGACATGGGGAGAACATGCAGACTCCACACAGAAAGGCCCTCGCCAGCTGCTGGGCTCGAACCCAGAACCTTCTTGCTGTGAGGCGACAGTGCTAACCACTACGGACAAAGGTGTCGATAATTGTGGAATGGTGCCACGTGATCTGACACGCTAAATAATCAGGAATCAACTCTTTTTTTTGCAGTGGAAGTTTGAGTAATTATTCATGCACAATTTTGACTTTTGCAACGGCCAGAAGATCGTTAAGGTGTCGATAATTGCTCTAGTATATCCCCAAACTGTATGTCATTCGACCAATGGGTTTACGATCAAATTCATGTATGGATAATGGGACATGACAGTATAAACTGCAGTTCAACCAGGAGAAATACTGTTTCGAGACCAGATGAAGGTGTTAAAGGTCATAGGCAAAGGTTTTCAATTTATGCACATTTGAAACTTTATATGTTAAAAAAAACCCTCTGTAATTTTCTTCTGGTCCCAAGAAGTACTGTTAATAAGTAATAATTAAAATAAGTTAGAATAAGGGGGCGGCACGGTGGTGTAGTGGTTAGCGCTGTCACCTCACAGCAAGAAGGTCCTGGGTTCGAGCCCAGCGGCCAATGAGGGCCTTTCTGCATGTTCTCCCCGTGCTTGCTTGGGTTTGCTCCGGTTTCCCCCACAGTCCAAAGACACGCAGGTTAGACTAATTGGTGGCTCTAAATTGACCGTAGGTGTGAATGTGAGTGTGAATGGTTGTCTGTGTCTATGTGTCAGCCCTGTGATGACCTGGCGACTTGTCCAGGGTGTACCCCGCCTTTCGCCCGTAGTCAGCTGGGATAGGCTCCAGCTTGCCTGCGACCCTGTAGGACAGGATAAGTGGCTACAGATAATGGATGGATGAAAGTTAGAATAAGTTAGCACGGATCATGGCGAATTTCTGCTCGGCAATTTTCGTGACCACTCGGAGCGTGATGTCATTCATGGCAAACAAACCGTTTGAGTTGAGTCCACTTCCGTTTATTTGCATTGCCGTTCGGCTTGAATGCAGACGTGCGTTCGGGAATTTCCAAAGAAAAACCATGCCTTATTGTTGTGCAGTGAACTGTACCAATAGGACGGGTTCAGGAAGAAGTTTTTACCTTTTTCTGAGAGAGGAGAAGAGGCAGAGAGAGTGGATTGTGCGTGTGAAGCGAGAGGGTTGGCAGCTGGGTAAATACGCCACTCTGTGCTCTGATCACTTTTCGAAGAATCCCCATCTGTTAGAGAGTTTAGGTGTCAGTGTCAGACAGAGAAGGCTCAAACCTGACACTGTTCCGACAAAATCCGAACACAAAATCAAGCAGTCAAAGAAGAAACGGAGCAGCAACGCTCAAGCAAAAAGGAGAAGATTGTAGGTAAACATTTTTACCTTTGCTTGCAATTGACAAGTCAAGAATCCTGAGGGATCCTGTACAGTCATTGTGGAAATGAGACTGTTATGTATGTACCGTGATTATCTATTAGTAATACTTACCTCCAGAGGACAGACTGCCACGAGCGCATAAGGGAATCTTCCTGTGTAACCATAGCGACATTCAAAATAAAGAAGTAACTGAATCAGCTGTAAGACGTTGTCCTCCGTGCTCTGTGTTTATCAAGTAATAATGATTACTATGAAACCTTAAGGGAGCAACATAACATAAATTGGCGACGAGTCGTGTAGTCCGGAAGACTTTCCATGAACTGTCATTGAATGACAAGTCAGTTTTTGTGAGTTTTGGACTTAAAGAACGCACGCAAAGTGGTTAGCTAATGTGCTAACGGCACCAATTGTCATCCGAGGAGGAACAGTGAGTGATTCAACAAGTGTTTCAACAAGTGTCTCAAGTGTTTCAACTGTGTAAACAATTCCAGAAAGAAGTAAAATGGCTGGAATAATTGGACATATGGACATTTTTGACGAGTCTGGTGAGCAATGGGCAACTTACATTGAACGTTTTGAACACTACGTTTTGGCCAATGACATTACTGTTGCTAAGAAACTGCCAGTGCTGTTTAGCATAATGGGACCAAAAACGTATGGACTGCTTCGGAGTTTGGTAGCTCCCGTGACACCCGGTGAAAAGTCGTACGAAGATATTGTGACTGTGCTAAAAGACCACTTCACTCCGAAACCGCTTGTTATAGCTGAACGGTTTAGATTTCACAAGCGAAATCAGGGGGAGGGGGAGACAATAGCGCAGTACGTAGCAGTGCTAAAAAGACTGTCAGAACACTGCGAATTCGGGGCTTATTTGGAAGACACACTAAGGGACAGATTCGTGTGTGGGCTGAAATGCGAAGCTGTACAGAAGCGCCTATTGACAGAGGATAAGCTCACGTTTAAAAGGGCAGTGGAAGTGGCAGTGTCAGCCGAGACAGCAGCACGCGACGTACAGCAGTTGAGCAGCTCCCTGAAAGTGAATGCGGTGTTCTCCCAAAGTGAGAAATGTCGCCGCTGTGGGAAAGCAAATCACAATGATGACAACTGCTGGTATAAAGACCGCGAATGTCACCAGTGCGGGAGGAAGGGCCACACGAAATTAATGTGCAGAAGTAGTAAATCAAAAAGTAACAACGAGAGAGAATACAAACAGAAAGGGGGAAAGCATGAACAGAAAAACAGTAACAGACGCAGTGGGAAAGATAAAAAGAAAAGGATACATCACGTCGAGGCGAATGAAAGTGATAGTGAGGGAACAGGATCAGGCAGTGACAGTGACTTGGGACTGTATGCAGTGTCACAGAAGGGCAAATACTCACGCATAACAGTAAAACCAAAAGTCAATGGGAAGAGAATGGAGATGGAGTTGGATACAGGGGCAGCTGTGTCACTCATTCCATACGAACTGTACCAAAGAAAACTGCATAAATTCCCTCTGCAACCCACTGATATTGTCCTTAGGACATACACAGGAGAGCCATTGGCACCTGAAGGCGTAATTACAGTGCAAGTAGAATTGAATAGGCAACATGCTGACTTGCCACTGTATGTGGTGAAGGTGGATGGACCACCATTGTTTGGCAGGGAGTGGCTGAGAGCCATCAAATTGAACTGGCGAGATTTAAAGACTGTACATGCAATTGAGCACAGAGAGACAGACAGTTTAGAGGCAGTGTTAAAGAGACACTCCGCTGTTTTCTCTGACAAATTAGGCACCATGAGAGGAGTGAAAGCCAGGCTCACTCTCAAACCAGACAGCACACCCAAATTCTGCCCACCACGCAATGTGCCCTATGCTCTCCGACCGCGAGTAGAAGCCGAGCTGAAATGCCTCACTGAGCTAGGCGTCATCTCACCAGTGTCGCACAGTGACTGGGCAACACCAGTGGTGCCCGTAAACAAAAAGGATGGCACCGTGAGACTTTGTGGGGATTTCAAAGTCACCCTTAACTCAGCTCTGTGCGTTGACAAGTACCCAATACCACGCATCGAGGACTTGTTCGCTTCTCTCGCTGGAGGTCAACACTTCAGTAAGCTAGATCTATCTAACGCCTACCTACAGATGGAAGTAGAAGAGAGCTCCAAGAAGCTACTTACCATCTCAACGCAGAAGGGACTCTTCTGCTTCAACCGTCTGCCGTTTGGTGTAGCGTCATCGCCCGCCTTGTTCCAGAAGGCAATGGACCAGGTGCTCCTCGGCCTTCCACACACTCACTGCTACCTGGATGACATCCTTGTCAGTGGTCCTGATAAGCAGACACACCTGAACACCCTGGATGCTGTCCTGCACAGGCTAGAGGAGTACGGCCTGCACCTGAAGAAGGAGAAATGTCTCTTCTTCCAGGAGTCCGTGGAATACCTGGGCCACATCATCGACGCTGCTGGGCTTCACAAGTCACCGGAGAAGGTACGTGCCATCATAGAAGCACCAGCACCAGCCGACATAAGTCAGCTCAGATCTTTCTTAGGAATGCTGAACTACTATGGACGCTTTATCCCTGACCTGAGCACAGTTTTACAACCGCTGAATGAGCTACTTAACAAAGAGAAAAAGTGGCAGTGGACATCAGCCTGTGCGTCAGCGTTTCAGCAAGCAAAGACACTTTTAACATCGCAAGAGGTGCTCACTCATTACAACCCTGAGCTGCCTCTCCGTCTTGCTTGTGATGCTTCACCCTATGGGGTCGGAGCTGTGCTCTCCCACGTCATGCCGGATGGCAAAGAAAGACCAATTGCTTATGCATCGAGGACCCTGAGTAAAGCTGAGCGTAACTATGCTCAGATTGAAAGGGAAGCTTTAGGCATAGTGTTTGGCGTACGGAAATTCCAGGGATATTTCCTCGCTTAGAGTCAGCTATAAATAGTATAATGCTTGTATTACTATTAGCAATATATTATATTAGCAATATAAACAAATCCACGTTATATTATAGGGATTATGTGTGTGTGGCCGTGTGGTTTAATTATTCTTCAAAAGGGCTCTTATTTAGTATTATGACGAAAGTAAGAATTTATCATAACTACCAGGATAAATCATTTGGGCATGAGTCTTGTTGAGGTCCAGGGTCACCGCGATCAGAGTCGACCGAGTCGCTGTCCGATTCCGAGGCCGCACGGTCAAACCAGTGAGCCACGTTCACCGATTGCTTTGCAACGGCCATAGGTTCATATTGGTTTCACCTCTCGATATTCAATTTGGACAGTTCCTACTTCAAAATCGCTATCGCTTTCAGACATTTTACACAACCTCTTACAACCAAAGTCCGTACTCGTGTGCTCGGTTCGCAAGTAAACACAGAACTGCTCCCGGTCTGTTTGGCTTGAATGACGTCACGACGATGGCCCCCTGGCAGTAAAAAGTACGTGTAAGTGAGATGTAAACAAACCTTCGGAACTTGCGCAAACCAGTATATTTTAACCGTTTTATTCAATTTTAGGGTGCAAATTAGACACCAGGAAGATTGAATTCACTTTTTGGGTCATTCTTCTAGAAAATAAAGTTGATATTCTACGTTTCACCTCCGACCCTTACCTATGACCTTTAAGTTGAATTAGCAGGTCACTAATTAATGTGGTGATGTACAGCACAGTTATAGTGTACTGTAATGAACTGAGTGAAAAGAGTGCTTTATAAGACAGAGCAGGTCTTTTTTTCTTCTCCATGTTGGTAAAAGGAAAAGAAATCTGAGTGCAACAGGTTTGTCAGAGCTCACATGAGGCAGGAATCAGAGAACGTGGCGCAGGTTAAACAGGAGTCTGATTGTTTAGACGCTGTGCTGAGGCACTTTAAGGAGGCGGTGGGAAACTGGGAGGACTGGAAATACTTAACGGGGCGTAATGTGAGAAATTTCGAGAAGGCGCTAAATGCCTTGACTGGAGCACATGCTTCATTTTGGCTTGAAGAAAAGTAAAGGGAAAGCAAACAAAACAAGTAAAGAGAGCTTCTTCTGCCACGTTGTAAAGAAAGTCCAGCACCGGTTTATTCCTGTTCTGGAGAGAGAGAGAAAGAGAGAAAACTGCAGCACATTAACGGTAAAGTTAAAATCTCAGGGGCTTTTTTTCACTTTCTCTTTGCGTATGCTGCACATCAGAAAAGTGTGTGTGATATCACTCTGATCAAAAAGCATGGCTTTTCCTCACCCCTTCACTTTCACACCCTGTTTGACAACTTTTTCTTTTTCTTTCCTACTTGACTCGATTGTTTATAAAACCTGTTCCTTCGTTTAACAACTGGACCATAAAACCGTGTGGTTTGTTGTGTGTGAAAATGAAGTCTGAGGCCTGAAGAGACAGAGATCTGCAGAAACTTTACATTAAACCCTATAATCCTGCCATTATACTCTATTTAAAATAACTCTCACAGCTCTATAGAATGCCATTTAGGTCAATCTTCACTAAAACCAACACTATGGCTATGAAATGAATAAATAGAGCCCGGGGGCATAGCTGGGGGGTGGTGGTCCTGGGGTGCCCGTGACCCCCCTTGTCGGACCATACATTTTTTCAATAGCCGCATAAGAATATTAGAAAAGCACCCACTGTAATTTTTCTAACTTTTTTTTTTTAAACTAGATTGTCGCCTCAGCCTTATTAGGGTTTCTATAACCTCGTATGGACTTCCTGTGGTTTGGGCGCGAAAACCCAGTTTGTCAGAGTGTGTGCGGGAGAGGCGGATGTAAGTGTGGATATGTATGGGTAATCATATGGGGCCGAGTAAAATTAAGGATTAATTTCACAAGTGAATTGATCCTTAATTTTATGAGGAACCATGCAATTACTTGTTTATAATATCTCATCTCATTATCTGTAGCCGCTTTATCCTGTTCTACAGGGTCGCAGGCAAGCTGGAGCCTATCCCAGCTGACTACGGGCGAAAGGCGGGGTACACCCTGGACAAGTCGCCAGGTCATCACAGGGCTGACACATAGACACAGACAACCATTCACACTCACATTCACACCTACGGTCAATTTAGAGTCACCAGTTAACCTAACCTGCATGTCTTTGGACTGTGGGGGAAACCAGAGCACCCGGAGGAAACCCACGCGGACACGGGGAGAACATGCAAACTCCGCACAGAAAGGCCCTCGCCGGCCACGGGGCTCGAACCCGGACCTTCTTGCTGTGAGGCGACAGCGCTAACCACTACACCACCGTGCTGCCCCTGTTTATAATATATAGAGCCAAATTCATATTTCGGAAGCCATTCAAGTTCACAACATTTGTCATTCACATTTTCTGAACCAATCAGGGCGCGAGACTATCTTGCACGTTTGAATCAGTTTCTAAAGCGTCTTTCATCATGACACGGCGACACGACACGAGGATTTTGAAAGTGGTTTACAAAATTTTATTGGAACTTCTGTACAAAAGCCATTTTGTTGACAAAATTTGCTAATTTTTGTAACTGTAACCAAGCAACAAACTACCCAATAGCATTTCAGAAATACGGCTCCGTGTTAAGGAAAAAAATCCCTCCTTGATTGACCAATCAGAATTGAGTAATTTGGTCCTATGTATTATAAGTTAAATAATGCACAGTGCGATATGAGCATAAAGTGCGTGAAACACACACAACAGGCAAACAGTCCGAAACAGCAGGCAAAGTTGTAATCGAGGAAACAGGCAGGAGGTCTATAGAACTTTTTAGTTTAAATGAGAAGCATTATGTTTGGAGAAAGGAAAACACTCCATTCCAGCATAAGAACCTTATCTCATCTGTGAAACATGGTGGTGGTAGTATCATGGTTTGGGCCTGTTTTGCTGCATCTGGGCCAGGACGGCTTGCCATCATTGATGGAACAATGAATTCTGAATTATACCAGCGAATTCTAAAGGAAAATGTCAGGACATCTGTCCATGAACTGAATCTCAAGAGAAGGTGGGTCATGCAGCAAGACAACGACCCTAAGCACACAAGTCGTTCTACCAAAGAATGGTTAAAGAAGAATAAAGTTAATGTTTTGGAATGGCCAAGTCAAAGTCCTGACCTTAATCCAATGGAAATGTTGTGGAAGGACCTGAAGCGAGCAGTTCATGTGAGGAAACCCACCAACATCCCAGAGTTGAAGCTGTTCTGTACGGAGGAATGGGCTAAAACTCCTCCAAGCCGGTGTGCAGGACTGATCAACAGTTACCGCAAACGTTTAGTTGCAGTTATTGCTGCACAAGGGGGTCACACCAGATACTGAAAGCAAAGGTTCACATACTTTTGGCACACAGATATGTAATATTGGATCATTTTCCTCAATAAATAAATCTCATCTCATCTCATTATCTCTAGCCGCTTTATCCTTCTACAGGGTCGCAGGCAAGCTGGAGCCTATCCCAGCTGACTACGGGCGAAAGGCGGGGTACACCCTGGACAAGTCGCCAGGTCATCACAGGGCTGACACATAGACACAGACAACTATTCACACTCACATTCACACCTACGGGCAATTTAGAGTCACCAGTTAACCTAACCTGCATGTCTTTGGACTGTGGGGGAAACCGGAGCACCCGGAGGAAACCCACGCGGACAACATGCAAACTCCACACAGAAAGGCCCTCGCCGGCCACGGGGCTCGAACCCAGGACCTTCTTGCTGTGAGGCGACAGCGCTAACCACTACACCACCGTGCCGCCTCAATAAATAAATGACCAAGTATAATATTTTTGTCTCATTTGTTTAACTGGGTTCTCTTTATCTACTTTTAGGACTTGTGTGAAAATCTGATGATGTTTTAGGCCATATTTATGCAGAAATATAGACAATTCTAAAGGGTTCACAAACTTTCAAGCACCACTGTATCTGGAGTAACTATAGTTATTTGACGGCCTGAAACCATACGAAATGGGAGTGAAGACAATGCATTGCTGCCAACTGTGACATACCCAGACATCATCAACTACTTAATTTTTTCGCCAAGTCCATACACTACTGAGGATCTGAACTGTTTCAAGGGGCTAAAAGCCTAAAACCAGATGTGCTGTGGCTGGGTCAGGGAACGAAAAGCACGGAAATTTGGTGACAAATGTCTGGTGAAAGCAAAGGTGTGTAGTGTGTACATTACATGTACAGTGATATACTGTAGATCATGAGTGCATATCCCCTGTGGGCCTACCTCAGCTGACAGCAGATGGCTGATTGTGATTTTTAACTTTAGCTTACTCTCAAGAGAACATACAGCTAGACAGTAGAAATATAGTGTCATGTTTAATTTTAAGACCTTGATCAAAACGTAAAAAAACCTCATACCTGGTACAAAGTGAACTGAACACACTCTTATGTTGTCCAGATTTTTGTCAGACACATCCTGGTTTAGTTTGGCAAGCCAGAGATGACGACGCTCCTCTGACAATTTTCTGGTTTCCTCCCCCTGATTTTTGATTATTTTAGGTAATCAGTAGAAGTGCAGATGTTTCTCACGATCTGAGTGATTGTGGCAACCCAAAACTCATCTCATCTCATTATCTGTAGCCGCTTTATCCTGTTCTACAGGGTCGCAGGCAAGCTGGAGCCTATCCCAGCTGACTACGGGCGAAAGGCGGGGTACACCCTGGACAAGTCGCCAGGTCATCACAGGGCTGACACATAGACACAGACAACCATTCACACTCACATTCACACCTACGGTCAATTTAGAGTCACCAGTTAACCTAACCTGCATGTCTTTGGACTGTGGGGGAAACCGGAGCACCCGGAGGAAACCCATGCGGACACAGGGAGAACATGCAAACTCCGCACAGAAAGGCCCTCGCCGGCCACGGGGCTCGAACCCGGACCTTCTTGCTGTGAGGCGACAGCGCTAACCACTACACCACCGTGCCGCCCGCAACCCAAAACTCTGCAGCATTATTTGGTTAGTTTATCGAAAAATTCACGAAGCTTGCTTTGCTCTTGATGTGTCTAATGCCACCAATATGGCCGACTTCCGGTTTGATGATGTCATGTGAAAACACTATTTATTTGACGTGACTTATTTCATAATTACACATTTATTTATTTCATCTCATCTCATTATCTCTAGCCGCTTTATCCTTCTACAGGGTCGCAGGCAAGCTGGAGCCTATCCCAGCTGACTATGGGCGAAAGGCGGGGTACACCCTGGACAAGTCGCCAGGTCATCACAGGGCTGACACATAGACACAGACAACCATTCACACTCACATTCACACCTACGCTCAATTTAGAGTTGCCAGTTAACCTAACCTGCATGTCTTTGGACTGTGGGGGAAACCGGAGCACCCGGAGGAAACCCACGCGGACACGGGGAGAACATGCAAACTCCGCACAGAAAGGCCCTCGCCGGCCCCGGGGCTTGAACCCAGGACCTTCTTGCTGTGAGGCGACAGCGCTAACCACTACACCACCGTGCCGGCCCATTTATTTATTTATTTATTTATTTATTTCAGGGGACTTTTATTTCATATCCGAGCACCATACTTAAAAGAATATGGAAATGCATCAACCTGATTTTTTGATGGCTTTTGCAACCATACAACGTACACGTACCACCACAGGGAACCTGATCGTAAGTGCAAGGTGCCATGTCTCAAACACTTGACCACTGGACGACAAAATTTGTATCTTTATTTGCATAAGAGAGATGGGTTTTTTTGTTTTTTGGTGTTTTTTTTTTAAATCCAGTGCTTATTTTTAATTTGCTTTTTAAAAAATAACGGATTATTTACTAACACTGTAGTAGCCCTTGGCATTAAGAACAACAGTCGAAAGTCTCTGATGGGTGCATGTGTGTTTTATTCCTCTTGAACACAAGTACGGTATAGCACTGAACATGGAGCACCGTGAAAACTAAAGAAAACAAAACAAAAATAATTAACATAACTTGGTTGTAAACAAATACGCAGTTTTGCAGAGTAATGTTTACAGACTGAATGTTACACATCTCGCTCCGCTCAACCAAGGATGCAGACCTCTACAGGTTTGCCAAACGTGCACCATTAGCTTCTGTGCTCAAAGTCTTGTGCTAAACCACAGTTCAACCAATGCACCAAGCACAAACAAAAAATGCCCAATGAACAACGCACACAAACTTTACATTGTGCATGAATGGCATCAGGATGACAGACAGCAAAGCTTTAAAACATACCATGGTAATAAACACAGCAGTGAGCATCTGTAGCATAACAAATACAGCTTCCTGGGCTGACAGCACTGCCCGGAATATGAATAATGAGTGACAGCTCTGGCTGCCACTTTGAAACACATTTTACGCTTCTTGGGAGCTCCGTGTTTAGACAATAAATAATCAATCAATCAATCCACATTTATTTTCCAGCTCTTTTTATTTCCATCTGTTATATTCAAATGAATGTGGCGTGGTTATCTCACAGATTCAGACCAAAGCCACAGTGCTGAATCACTGAATATAAGAGAAGGCAGATGTCTGGGAGATGGAAGGACAGTCGGCTACACGGACATTATTCATTGTTTTAGTATCCACTGATAAACCATGTTGATCAGTTTGATCTGCTCAGGATGGCATGGTATCTCTGAACCCACCATATTGTCTGCAGAACAGCTTTCATATACCGTATAGATTCAGTACAGTATTGCCAAAATATTCTCACCAGAAGTCACCATTGGCTCTCTGAAATGTCACGACAAGTTGCGAAATTGGCAACAGTGATTCAGTGCTGTTCTGGTGCTGCTGTTTTGGTCTGAATCTGTGAGGTAACCACGTCCCATTTATTTGAATATAACAGATGGAAATAAAAAGAGCTGAGAAATAAATGTGACGTTCGGAAATAAAAATCTCCTGAAATAAATAAAAGTGGTCCTTTGAAAAATGTCATTTTGAAATAAAAAAATAACTATGTATTTAGGGTGGTGTAGTGGTTAGCACTGTCGCCTCACAGCAAGAAGGTTCTGGGTTCGAGCCCCGTGGCCGGCGAGGGCCTTTCTGTGTGGAGTTTGCATGTTCTCCCCGTGTCCGTGTGGGTTTCCTCCAGGTGCTCCGGTTTCCCCCACAGTCCAAAGACATGCAGGTTAGGTTAACATGGGGTGGCCATGGCTTTGGATTGGGCTAAAGTGCCCTTGGGAATGGCACCTAACCCACAACTGCTCCCTGGGTGCTGCAGCATCGCTGCCCACTGCTCTGTGTGTGTGTGTGTGTGTGTGTGTGTGTGTGTGCGCTCATTGCTCACTTGTGTGTGTGTTCACTGCTTCAGATGGGTTAAATGCAGAGGTTAAATTTCACTGTGAATTTCCTGGCTTTTTACTGAACTATTATCATCACAATGGTCATATTGACTCGTATGTACATTTATTCTGGGTGCGATTTGCTGGGGGGGATCATCCCCCCCTCTGGTTTTTATCTCTGCTGAAAAAAAATCCTCGGGGACAACCCCGTCAATAAAACAAACAAACCAAAAAAAAAGTTGACATGACAGGCATGTTGTGACACAGTTTTCTATGGTCTACATTGCACTCACTTTCAAAATGACCTGAAGTGGCAGCTTTGATGTTCACGAACGTCCCCAGCAAATAGATACATTGTAGATAATAACAATATCTTTGCGTTCTATGCAGGGATGCAAACAGCGCGCCTTTTGGTGGATGCCGCCTTTTTCACGGCCGATTTTTTTTTTTAGGGGGGGCGTTGGAGTGTCTGATTATAGTTTCAAAGTAAATTCTGTATTAAAATTACTAAATAAGCAAATCCGTTACAGTCCATGAAACAGGAAGTATAAGGATGAGAAAAAAAAGAGTTTAAATCGGAAAGCTGCGCACAATGTGAACTGCGCCATCAGAGCAAACTGTTCATTTAGTATTCATGTATTTTAGTGATTTTTGAGTCACTGTCCATTTAATCCGGAGGGAGAGAAACATCACAGCAACGCGACAAGCAATGCGAACTTTGTTGTGTGTTACTGTTCGTGTATTTAGTCAGAGAGATAGGAAGATGAATTTACTATCTCTGGTTTAGTGTTCGTTTTCATTTAGTGTTATTCATTTGATATCATCGGATGTTATTGAGCTGTTAGCCTATTGTTACCTTAATTTTGTGATCTCATCTCATCTCATTATCTCTAGCCGCTTTATCCTTCTACAGGGTCGCAGGCAAGCTGGAGCCTATCCCAGCTGACTACGGGCGAAAGGCGGGGTACACCCTGGACAAGTCACCAGGTCATCACAGGGCTGACACATAGACACAGACAACCATTCACACTCACACTCACACCTACGCTCAATTTAGAGTCACCAGTTAACCTAACCTGCATGTCTTTGGACTGTGGGGGAAACCGGAGCACCCGGAGGAAACCCACGCGGACACGGGGAGAACATGCAAACTCCACACAGAAAGGCCCTCGCCGGCCCCGGGGCTCGAACCCAGGACCTTCTTGCTGTGAGGCGACAGTGCTAACCACTACACCACCGTGCCGCCTAATTTTGTGATGTTTCATGATAAAAAAATAAAAAACCATCCCCCCTTCTGTTTTTTTGACAAATCGCACCCTGCATTTATTTATGTTTGTTGTCTCACATTTATTTCAGGTTTTATTTCATAATTTTCAGTTTGGTTATGTGTTTGTTTGTTCGTTTATGACTTAAATGGCATTCCATAGAGCTCAGAATTAAGAACTTTATTAATCTTTATTGAACTTCAAACTTTTTTTCACAATAGAAAGGATAGTTTCATTGCTCTGTCTTTTTTTTCATTAAAACCTCATTTTTCTCGAAACAACCTTGGAGACCATCAGTTGTTTTTTGAATTATTATTGTTGAATTATTAATAAAGATGGTCTATGATACTGAAACTTGTATCAGCTGATTAATACCAATTAGATTTTTTCTTTAAAACAACTACACGCAATCAATCCTAAAGAACAAAACCACTCTATTCTTTTCATATATAAACATTTTCAGTTGCCAGAAATTCAAATAATTTTCACTTGTAACAGAATCTGATTCATTTGATTTGCATTCGTTATTTTTTTCTCTCCAGTATCCAGTATCTTTCCAATTTTTTTTTCTGGTATTGGCCTGATTCCAATCCTGAGTATCAGTTCAGTGCCCATTCTAATTATTAATTATTAGTGTTGATTGCATGGTTCTGTTTACCATTGATATTAGCTAACCTTATGTATTCTGGTGTCTTCTGGTACATAGTAAAAATGTACATAATCCTACTAACAGTAGAGATATAAACTCTTGTCGATGACTTATTTGATGTCACACTTGGGGATAAATAATGACTTACAAGCTACTGATTCGAACCTCCGCCATGATAACAGGGCAACGATGAGAAAGATTGGAAAATTTAGCTATCAAAATAATTTTTGAAGCTCCCACTTGTATTTATGGTTATGAGTAAAGTTAAACACAGACAGAGCTGGTCAAACAGCAGTTCAAAAAATATTTGAGATTTTCTAATCATCTTTCTATTCTGTTGTTTTTAAGAAAATGTGTATCTGATGTGGTATTATTAGCAGAGGTGGACAGTAACAAAGTACTTTTACTTGAGTACTGTACTTAAGTACACTTTTTGAGTATCTATACTTGATTTTTTTTTTTTTGGAAACTCATGACTTTAACTTCACTACATTTGAAAGGCAAATATCATACTTTTCACTCCACTACATTTCTATCAAGGTCCTCGTTACTCGTTACTATGAAGCAGCTTTGAAAGTGGATGTTTTTTCTTTTCTAAAATGTGATTGTTTTATCGCAGGTGACAGTGAGACAGTCTGTCAGTAATCACTAGGGTCACGTCACGTCTATAGACTGTATAAAATCAAGTTCAGTGATTTCTCAACAGCGTTATTTAACACGATCAGTTGATGGCAGAATGGAAGGAGGTGGTTCTTCTGGGGAATGCACGCACACCCATGGCCATACCTAGAACCCATGTTCCGGTTTTCTGAAAGGATTAAAGATACATTTAATTTTAAATGTTTGCCGAAAACGAACCACATCACGGCCTACAAAAACTCGCCGTCCAACCTGCGGGAGCATATTGAGGTATATAAACGTTTTATTCCAAGAGAAAGCTTGCAATGAAGTTGTCTGTGCTTTTAGAGCTAGCGATAACATTGCAAACATAGCTATGCAGTCTGGTTAGTCAAATGACTTTCTGTGGATTTGCCCGCCAAGTCGCCATCGCCTTGTCCACGGCTAATATTTACACATAACTTAGACACCGTTAGTTAGCATGTAAAAATGGAGTTATGCTAAAATAAATAACGTTAACTTATCTGAAGTCCTTGCAGAAATGTTTTAGCATAATCTTGCAAAATAAACAATGTAGAAATCTTTCTTTTCTAGTAGCGTTAGCTACCCAATATGATTTCGAGTTTGTTAGCATGTCAGGTGGAGCTTCACTGACTAGCTAGCTTAACGTTAAACCACCATGATGGCACAGCATGCGTTCATTTTGTGAATTCACATTTCTGTCTTTGGTAACGGCGTTCGGTTTTGTAAGCGTTGTGGCAATAATACAATGATGTGTTGACAGAAAATGTACTTTTAATACTTAAGTATTTTTAAAAACAAGTACTTCAGTACTTTAAGTAAAAATTTGACTGGACAACTTTCACTTGTATCAGAGTAACATTTGACCAGTGGGATCTGTACTTTGACTGAAGTAATGAAGTTGGGTACTTTGTCCACCTCTGATTATTAGCAGTGATACAGAAACGGTTTGCTTTCTACCAGCTTTATCATATCAACCTGTCATTTGGCGTTTGGTAGCTCGTCAGACAAAGCTACGTCTTGCAGATGGGAAAATGGATAGAAATGGCTAACTAACTAATGTTAGCAGTGCACCTGAAGCAAGCAGAAAATCATACCATTCAGCTGCATAATTCAAAGTCGACTACAGCTCTCAGGTCACTAAACTGGTACCTACAGTAACCTTATGGTCTAGTTATTGGGTCCAATTCCTGTCCAGTTTAGTCACAAAAGAATCAGCAATGTTTATTGGTAATATTTTCACACGCCACATTTTTATTCCCTAGCTTTTCTGCTATGCTGTCAACTGCTGCTCTGTGTTTAGCACTGGCCTCAATGGTCAGCCCCTCCACATCCCAGCAAAACCTGACCTCAGGTGAGCCCCAGCAGAAGATTTTTTCATCCCTGAGTCACCCCAGCTGGTCCCTAGGGCTGCAAGTTTATAGGGCCCTCCGGAGTGAAGGCTCTCACATCAACACCCTCATTTCTCCTGTACTGCTTGCCAACTCGCTGAGCGCGTTGAGCCACGCAGCCAAGGGAGCCACAGCTAGGCAGCTCCAGGAGCTCCTAAAGACTGACAAGGATGAAAAACAAGCTGAGAAATCTTCACCAAGTCCACTTAAATCCATGAGAAAAGCAAACGGAACCAGCTACACACTGCATGTTTCCTCAGCTATCTTCTCCAAACAGGTTTCCACTCTGGAGAGTGGCTTCCTGGAAGAGTTTGAACTGGATCATGTGGCTTTAGGTGCAGGGGATAAACTGGGAGATATGAAGAAGCTCAGCTCCTGGGCCAGAAGTGGAATGGGAGGCATAAAGGAGATGCCGCTGGGTGAAGGACCAGACGCTAAAGAAGGAGCCCTGATCTTGGCCAGTGCACTGCATTTTAAAGGTGAGAAAGATAAGAGAAACTGATCTGTCCAGATCAATACATTTTCCCCTTAAATTAACTGAAGCACCAAATCTGATTCAGACCACCACATAAGCATGCATGTAATGCTAAATGTTTGAAGGAAAATATATTTGCAGGTAAGTTTTGTGATCGTGTTATAAGAAGTATGCCTCGATATTACATTTCCGTCTGTCATAAAACAAGGCATACACTAGTGCAGTCAAGCTGATTATTATTATTATTATTATTATTATTATTATTATTATTATTATTATTATTATTATTTTCCTTGTGTAATTTACATAGTTAGTTTTAAAATCAACATCGACAGCTCCACACAACAGAGCGACCTGGCAGCCAAAATTCTCTCAATCTTCCGCTTTTAATGAAGCAAACCTGGCGGCCATGTTTGTTTACAAACTGCCAGTCACTCACTAGCGCAAAAGGTTTACATCTCCGATGTGTCTCTTTTCCAGTTTTTCGATGTCCGTTAGTATGCTTTTCTCTTGTAAATATGCATGAAGAATAGGTAATGAAGTTTTGGTAGCCTTTTGGGTGTTTAGTGTGTCTTCAGTTTCAGTTTTTAGTTCATTTACAGTATTTAGTGCTTAACCCTAGCAGTCGCACTGAATTAACCCCGTCTTCTCTCTCTCCTGGCCGACAAAGAAATTATTCTGTGGATGTGCAGCAGAAAAGTTTTGTCATCGAATCTTCGCATGAGCTCTGATGTGTGACGTTGTGTTGTCTTGACAACATGCAATATTATAACAATATTGCATGCTCATTCTCCGTTGGGGAGAACGGCGTAATACATGGAGGATAAGCGATATAATAACAATATTACATGCCATTAGTAAACCCACTAGAAGGGAATAGAATACATGTTTTTTATTCCATGGAAAAAGTGGCCCGTATGTATAATAATTAAATAATATTGTCTGGCGTTGAGTGGTATATCAGATATATTCCATTCAGCTATCATTATATTGAACGAGTTGAAGATGAGTTCAATATCATGCTAGCTGAATGGAATATACCACGAAAAAAAAGCCATTATTATTATACATCCGCATTCCTTTTGGGTGTTCAACACGTCTTTCTCTTTCAAAATTCTCTCAAAATCTTCCATATTTAACGAAGCAAACCTGGCGGCCATGTTTGTTTACAAATTGTCACAGTCACTCACTAGCGCTAAGTTTTACGTCTCTGACGTGTGATGTCATGTTGTCTTGACAATCATGCAGTCTTGACAAACCGTATTCAACGCTCATTCTCCATTGGGTAGAGTGATGTAATACACTTAGGATAAGCGATATGCTAACAATATTGCATGCGCATCTCATTATCTCTAGCCACTTTATCCTGTTCTACAGGGTCGCAGGCAAGCTGGAGCCTATCCAGCTTTGCCAAGGGCTACTACAGTGTTAGTGACTACGGGCGAAAGGCGGGGTACACCCTGGACAAGTCGCCAGGTCATCACAGGGCTGACACATAGACACAGACAACCATTCACACTCACATTCACACCTACGCTCAATTTAGAGTCACCAGTTAACCTAACCTGCATGTCTTTGGACTGTGGGGGAAACCGGAGCACCCGGAGGAAACCCACGCGGACACGGGGAGAACATGCAAACTCCACACAGAAAGGCCCTCGCCGGCCACGGGGCTCGGAACCAGACCTTCTTGCTGTGAGGCGACAGCGCTAACCACTACACCACCCTATATTGCACGCTATCGAACCAAATGAATGAAACCCACCAGAAGGGAATAGAACATATTTTATTCCATCAAAACATGTCCTGTATGGATAATCATTATTTGTATGGTCGACTGTGTCATACATGAGCAGTATGTGTTTGAAATATGGGTGCAAAATGTTTTTTTTTAATGGCTCATAACTCAAAGTTTGATTTGTTTTAGACAAATGCTTAGTTACCAAAACAGTACTACAATATGAGAAATAAATACCAGAATTTGAAATCTCTGACATGTTTAACCCTCATCCTACCATGCTATTTTACACCTTAATCTTACCATGTGGGGTCCGTTTGGACCCCAATACTTTTCTTTAAAATTAAAGCTTATAAAGACAAAATCACCAGATAAGTTTTGTTCAGAACATCTTGTATTAATAACAGTAATACACTAAAGGGCCCAAGGCATAAAGAACACACTTAACCTTCATCCTACCAGCCAATTTTACATACACAAACTACCAGGCGGGGTCCGTATGGACCCCAGGAGGGAATACCTTGAAATCAATGCAGTAAGAACCAATTCAATGCAGCAAACAGACATAACTTTATTGAAGAACAAAATCCACTATGGCTGAATATCAATGATGTATTATAAATGCAATAACATTGCAATAATATTGCAATAACTAGCAAACATGTAGCAAATTATAGCGCCACAAAAAAAATTGGCATTATATACATGATTTTTGCAGCTCATGCAGCTGTAAAACATTCTGGATTACAACTTAGGTCTTTTCTTACAGAATTTAAAACAAAAAAGTAATTGTAAAATAATTTCGGGCTTTTGTTTTGCAGCCTGTGCTTATTGCAGCAGTGGGGTCCACACGGACCCCAAGAAGGAATGCCTTGGTAGTTTCATTATGGAACATAAAAGAAATAAAAGAAGTTAACTTTCAGTGTGCTATTCAATTATAAAATGAAAGACAGATAAACTTTACTCTGGGGTCCGTTTGGACCCCAGTAACAAATTAATTATACCTTCACAATGCAAAAAGCTGATCTTCCGGTGCTTTAGTGTTTTAATTAAGACATAAATTCCGACAAATTCATAAAACGGTGAGGCAGTATGTCACATATTTTTAAAATGGCAAACAAACATATAGGTGCGGGGTCCAGATGGACCCCACTTGGTAGGATGAAGGTTAAATGTGGAGATACAGAGGACCAAAAATGCTCCAATTTTTTTTACAGACTTCAACAGTACATAAAGAGGTAAACATGCAATTGTCAAGTCAAGTCAGTTTATTTGTATAGCGCTTTTAACAACAGGCATTGTCACAAAGCAGCTTTACAGAAAAATATTTTGGATCTTCAGTTGCAGCTGTGTTGCAATATTTAAAGATATCTTGTCCCTGAGAACAAGTCCTGAAAATTCCTTGCATTGAGCTTAAATAGTGGGAACATTTTTTTCTGAAATCTGGTGATTTGAGGCAGATTTAACCAAACAAAGTGGCGTTCCACCCAGCTGACTAGTCAAGAGCATATAATAGCTGTATTCAAAATAGAGCAGCAGCAACTATACGTTTCAAACCATTTGAATTACATTAACATTATAGCATACACTCATAAGCCACTTCATTAGGAACATCCCATACCTGCTGTTTGATGCAGTTCTCTAATCAGCCGATCCCTTGACAGCAGCACAATGCATAAAATCACGCAGATACAAATCAAGAGCTTCAGTTAATGTTCACGTCAAACATCAGAATGGGAAAAAATTGTGATCTCAAAGTGTGACTTTCACTGTGCTGGTTTGCGCCAGATGAACTGGTTTGAGTGTTTCAGAAACTGCTGATCTCCTGGGGTTTTCACACACAACAGTCTCTCAAGGTTACACAGAATGGTGCGAAAAACAAAAAAACACTGAATGAGCGACAGTTCTGTGCATAGAAACAAACACCTTGTTGATAAGAGAGGTCAGAGGAAAATGGCCAGATTGGTTCGAGCTGCCAGGAAGGATATAGTAACTCAAAGAATCACTCTTTACAACAGTGGTGAGCAGAAAAGCATCTTGGCAGGCAACAGTCAGTTGTCAGGTCAGACAGGAGTCTGCTACTGGTACTGGTCTGCTACTTGTAACCTAGTACTACCTGCCGCATGGACGGGTGGTAACCCCCCCCCCCCCCCCCCCCCCCACCAGTGTATACTGGTGAGGAGGGTGGCATGTCACCCAGCAGGTTAAAAACAAGACCTGTCTCAGGGCAGATGAGCTCCTGGAGAGTCAATGGCCAACATGTAACTGGTGGTTCTGACTGTCAACTCGACATCAGCTCCAGCATTAAGCAACAAGTCGTCTCTGTGACCATCTGAGCTATGCTCTGTTGTCTACAAACGGAGGTTCTCACCAAGGGATGCTGCCCTTGCACCAGGCAGTGTCGGCATCTCAGGTGCAGCCTCACAGTTTATAGTATTATTAGTATTAATGGTAGTACAGACTAGGAGAGAAGAAATGGCTACCGCATACGGGGGAACGGATGCACCACACGATATGGCAGTGGTGACAAGTAGACAATGTCCGTATCCTGCTACCGCGCTCGGGGTGACCAACGGACGACAACATCTCCATAAGTATAACGCGCCCAAAAAACAGCTTTTTACTCTCGGCATTTGGAATGTTCACACGACTAATGACAGCGACTTTTTGATAAGACCAGAACGTGCAACAGCACTCATTTGTTGTGAACTAGAGAAAGCTAATATTGACATCTATGCTCTGAGTGAAGTACGGCCACCTAGCACTGGGAATATAGTTGAGAAAAGTCATACAATTTTCTAGAGTGGTGGAGTGGAGAGAATAGCAGGCGTTGGCTTTGCTATTTCCAACAGGCTAGCTGCTCAAGGTGTCAGTCCAATACCAATCAGTGACAGATTCATGTCACTGCACATACAGTTGAGGAGCAGTGGTTATTTGTCTCTCATCAGTGTATATACGCCAACCATGCAAAGATCACCTGAAGAGAAGGAGGTCTTCTATGGAAGGCTTGGAAGTTGCATATCTGCAGCTGATAATGACCTCATCTTAATCCTGGGTGACTTTAATGCTCATATGGGTAAAGACCGGAAATCACAGCCGAATGTTATTGGCAAACATGGTGTCGGAAACATGAACCCCAATGGCCTTATGCTGTTGGAATTCTGTACCAGATTTCAATTCAGCATAATGGGTACAATGTTCCAATTGAAAGATAGTTTGAAGAACACATGGCAACATCTACGTTCGAAGCACTGGCACCAGCTTGACCATGTTCTATCGAATCAGGCTGCCAGACAGTATATTAAAGTGACAATGGTCAATCAAGCTACACAGCAAATTCCCCAGTGTTGAATTAACACCCAGAGTGTTGATTTAACACCCTATGTGTCCAATTGGATACAAATGAACTCTGAAAGTGTTAATTCAACACCGGGGAATTTGCTGTGTACAAACTGCTTTATTGATCATAAGCTTCTAGTGTCCAAGTGTTGCTTCTCTCTCAAGTTCTGTCTCACCGTGGGCGGCACGGTGGTCTAAGTGGTTAGCACGGTCACCTCACAGCAAGAAGGTTCTGGGTTTGAGGCCGGCGGGGCCTTTCTGTGTGGAGTTTGCATGTTAATATGGGACGGCCTTGGGCTGAGGTGCCCTTGAGTGAGGCACCTAACTCACAACTGCTCCCCGGGCGCTGTTAGCATGGCTGCCCACTGCTCTGGGTATGTGTGTGTGTGTGTGTGTGTGTGTGTGTGTGTGTGTGTGTGTGTGTGTGTGTGTGTGTGTGTGTGCTCATTGCTCACGTGTCTGTGCATGTGTGTGTTCACTGCTTCAGATGGGTTAAATACAGAGAGGAATTTCACAAGCATGTGATGAATTAAATTTCTTCTTCTTCTTCTTAAAGAAGAAACTACAAGACCACCAGAAAAGTTGGACAAGCGCTTGGATAATGACAAGAAAGCAAGGTTAGAGCAGTTTCTCGATGAGAGGTTGTGCACTTGTAACACTGACTATGACGAGCTTAAAGAAATTCTCCAAAATGCAATGACCCATGTGTTTGGAAAGAAGAAGAGGAGAGTGAATGATTGGTTTGATGATCAAGATGCAGAAATTCAAAATCTCTTACAAGACAATCTGGACAGACACACTTTGAGAAGACACATTAGAGTGCTCAAGGACAAGTGGTTCCAACAAAGAGCTGAAGATGCAGAGTGGTACTCCAAGGAAAAGAATCCTTAGTGAGTTCTATGCCACTCTGAACTCTGTCCATGGTCCTAGAGCTAGATCTTTGCATCCAATAAGGTCCAAAAACGGTGAGCTCCTGACTGCTCCCGATGTTATCAAGGACAGATGGGTTGAGCATTTTAGTGATCTGTTAAACCAGCCAACTGATGTCGACTTAAGCATTGCTGATGAGATAGACCAGCTCCCAATCATTAAATCAATGGATCACCCAACTGAAGTGCAAGAACTGGCTCAAGCTCTAATGAACACCAGATTAGGGAAAAGCCCAGGTGCTGATGGAAACCCTCCTGAAGTACGTGTGTATGGCGGTAGCCACCTAAAGGCTTTTCTACTTACCTTGTTCAACATCATCTGGGCTTCAGAGATAATCCTCTTGGACTGGATTGATGCGATTATTGTTATTTTGTTTAAAAAGGGTGACAAAAGTGAATGTAGAAACTATAGAGGCATATCCCTACATAGTGTTGCTGGGAAAGTCTTTGCTGATATCATCCTTTAAAGGTTGCAACTTCTAGCGGAATTAATATACCTGGAGTCCCAGTCAGGGTACCGTAAGGGATGGAGTACTATCGATGGGATTTTCATGTTTCGCCAGCTGATGGAAAAAAACAGAGAGCAGTGCAGTAACTTGTATATAGCCTTTGTGGACTTCGTTAAAGCGTTTGACACTATCAATCGCGAGCTACTTTTCATCATCTTTTGCGAACTAGGCTATCCATCAAAGTTCACAAGAATCATCAAGAAGTCATATATTGATGTACACGCAAGACTCATTATTGATGGTGAATTAACCCAGCCTCTTCAATGCAATAGTGGTGTTAAACAAGGCTGCAAACTAGCACCTGTGATCTTTGGCATATATTCAGCAGTGCTACTGTGGTTGGCTTTCAAGGACGTCAAGCAGAAATGTATTATACAGATTAGATTCCGTTAAGATGGTGATCTCTTTAATATGAGCAGACTTAAGGCAAAGACTAAAATACTAACAGAGTACATCAGGGAGGCCCAGTACACTGATGACATTGCAAGATTCAGCGATACGCCAGAGGGCCTGCAGCTGCTTCTGACATCCTACAACAACTTGGCAAAGCACATGGGCCTGCGTATTAATACAACCAAAACACAAACCATGTGCATTGGTAATACAGCGGATTTTTACATAGACGATACGCTAAATTAGCAACAATGTCACCCGCTTTAAGTACCTCGGCGGCTATGCCACCAGTGACTGCTCTATGCAGGAGGAACAACCATCTCGTATTCAGGCGACATAATGTGCGGTTGATTACAGAAGAGAGTGTTTGATTCCCATGACCTAACAGTCTCAACTAAAATCAGTGTGTATAATCAGTGCCTAATGCCTATTCTAATGTATGGTAGTGAGACGTGGACTTTATATCAATGCGAGGTTAAGCTGCTTCATACAATACAACAGCGCCATCTACGTCTTATCTTAAAGATTAAATGGGATCATTTCGTCAGCAACGAAGATGTGCTGAAGAGGGCAGGGGTCGACGACATCGAATTTCATCCATCCATTATCTCTAGCCGCTTTATCCTGTTCTACAGGGTCGCAGGCAAGCTGGAGCCTATCCCAGCTGACTACGGGCGAGAGGCAGGGTACACCTTGGACAAGTCGTCAGGTCATCACAGGGCTGACACAGAGACAAACAACCATTCACACTCACATTCACACCTACGGTCAATTTAGAGTCACCAGTTAACCTAACCTGCATGTCTTTGGACTGTGGGGGAAACCGGAGCACCCGGAGGAAACCCACGCGGACACGGGGAGAACATGCAAACTCCGCACAGAAAGGCCCTCGCCGGCTGCTGGGCTCGAACCCAGAACCTTCTTGCTGTGAGGCGACAGCGCTAACCATTACACCACCGTGCCACCCACATCGAATTTCAGTGAGTGAAAAGTCGCTTACAGTGGTTCAGTCATGTCTGTCGAATGAATGATGGCAGACCAGCAAAGGAACTCTTTATATGGTGAACTGGCTCATGGTTCTTGACCGATAGGACGTTCTAAACTTTGCTTTAAAGACATTTGTAAGAATGTTTTAAAGTGCGGCCGTTTCTTAGACGTATGGCAAACTTGGGTGGAAAACGGACAAAAATGTATAAAGCTAATAAGTTTAGCATGCGACTCCTACAACTTGAAGAGAATCACAGAGTATGACAAGCGCAAGGAAAGGAGAGGAGAGAAAAATAAATAATACTATACTGTTTTTTAATTTATTTATTTAAATTACCCATTTTCGGGCTGAAGCATTAATATGCAACAGCAGAAGACCACATTGGGTTCCACTCCTGCCAGCCAAGAACAGGAACCTTAGAATCAAGAACAAGTTCCTATTAAAGTGGCCAGTGAGTGAATTACTAATAGCATTAGTGTGCTATTTTTGTGCGTGGTCATGCCTGTCCGTAACCACTTAATACATTTATTAATAATATTCATATTCTTAATCCACAGTTCAGTCAGTGGATTATTCATACAGAATTACATTTCTGCTCATTAGCTCGTTATGCCAATACTGTATTTCCACTTCACACCCAATCCCAAATAAAGGCTAAAGCAGTTCTTGACTGAAATAAAGACTAGGGGTGTAACAGTTGGATGATTTGGAACGATGTATTGATTTAAAAGGCAATTATTTGAAATGAATCAGGCAACAGTCCTAAATTTATAATTGCTAATTATAATTTATTATCAAAAAAAGGTGGACAATAATTAATATTTTTAAACTGATGAGTAAATTGACTAACAAAGTGATTTGCCCATAACGTAACATGTACCATAGCAGATTTAACAGTATCTTCAATTATCAAATAATTGCCTTAAAGCGAGAGATGGAAATTTAGTTCCCTCTGAAATTTGCTCATTGTGATATATGTTTATTTCTGTAATATCTCACAAAATATCAGGCCATTCTGTGGCTGGGAAGTTATTTAATTTGAGGGGCTTCCCGAGCAAATAATGTGCATGAAATCGCTCGCTTCACGCAGACCGAGGAAGTCCATATGTGTGTGCATGCACAGGTTTACCTTGACCGTGCACTGACAGTTCCATCATTCTGTCGCTAAACGAACAGCTGATCACACCGAGGTGCTCGCTGACCACCAATATTTATTAGTTTGGTCCTGCATTTCTTTTCCTTCGCATATACTGTAACATAACGTCTTTTCTACTCACTTTCCATTACTGTAGTCGGTCTTTCACGTTTCATTTGCACACTTGCGTCCGTCATTTTTCTCTCCTGTTTCAAATTTATATCCCACAATGCCCTGTGTGAACGGGGAAAGCCCACCACATGATGCATGACGCAGTATCTTGAATTGGGTCATGGTGAAGCAGGAAAAAATAGTGGCGAATTTAGGGCCATGTGGCTTTAAATTCATTAATTGTTCTATTTTTAAAAAATCTAATACAATTGGAAGTCTGTGATTCGAATTCAGTAGCTTTCGATCCACTAAAGAAAAATAATTGAGTGTCGGGGAAAATTCTTTTTATGACCTACACTTGAAAACTCTGACGGGCAGTATAGCTTTAAGGATTAAGATTGTACAGTATTATATGAAGTGGAAGCCTGAGGTTGACACCCCTAATAAAGACAGTGTTTGCGTCCTTCTCCCAACATTTTTTGGGTTTATCACTTAAAAATGAACACATTTTGGATGAGACAACAGCAAAGCTACCTGAAGTAATTCTCAGGTATGTGACAGACAATCATATAATTGTAGGATACAGAATGATCATTGTCACATACTGCTACAAGGAAGGTATATATGGGTCTGTCTCAGAAACTGGGTACTGTGGGGGTCCCCCACTAAATATACTCACAGTTAATAAACTATACGGTTTTGAATGGTGATGTTGGTTTTAATTTGAAATAAAATGATGAAAGAAATAATACAGATAAAACTAAATCTTTGATGTGAATACTCTATTCAGAATTTGACAAAAATTCTGCAAATTTGTAGAAAAATGGCGGCTTGATCTGGGACATGATAAATGGTTGACTACATCGCATTCCCTTAAAAAGGTTGTAGTCCACTGAAAAGTCTACAGTTATCACTAATTGTATTTTAAGTTGTAACTTTATACACCTAAGGATTGGTGCGCTCACAGAATAATCATAACCATAATAAAACATCATGCAAAATATTTCATCACTGTCGTAACTCCATTTTCCGCATACCCAAAACCAATACGATCGTGTGTTTTGATCTAAACGGAAAGCCTCAGGGTCAAGGTCACTACCTCACCAAAAATAGTAACTTAAAATCACTACGCCATATAAACATTTAGTTATAAATCTGCGATTTTGTTTTTTAAAACGCAAGCTGAAAGTTAGGTATATAATACGTTTCTTACAGAATATGTTACGATAGTAGCTGGTCTTGTATGAATTTCTGAGCTATAAAATGAGTTGTGGTATATTTTTTTACCGTAGCGTGTTATTTGTGTGCGGGGAAGGACACACATTAACAATTTGCATGTGTAGAATGGAATTTTCCACTCCAACAGTTAGAAGTTGATCGTGCTTCCATTTGCGGTCTTTCTGTTACGCGGGTGATCTGTTCAAACGCTATCACCGAAAAGGTGATAACCTTTTAGTGTCCGGTGCGGTAGTGATGTCCCGTTGCTCGCGCGCCGCAGCAGAGACCCACGCGACCTTCAGCCGGTACAGTCGCTGTTCTTTTCCCACCGCCGTTATTCTCATCTTTCCGGTGTGTTCTTGATTTTTCCATTGTGTCCTATTCCGCCATATCAAATACTCCAAATGTATCATATTATTCATATTCAAGTGAATAATCAATTCAGTCATCATAACTTGGCATTTTTAACCCAATCAATCAAAAAGAGGAAATTTATTCAATATTTTCACTCATCTGTGAAGGAAGGGCTTTAATTCTTCATGATGTAGTTATTTTATATGCAAATCAATTTTACAAAAGCATTTGAATTGTAATCAAAAACATTTTCCACAGTGGAGGCCAGATAAAGCAAGATACTATCTTTATTCTTATTAAACATGACAAAAGAAACATTGAGTGTTAGGTAAATGCAAAAAAAAAAAAAAAGTAAAATTAGAAAATTTATTTTATGACCATAATGTCGGGCGGCACAGTGGTGTAGTGGTTAGCGCTGTCGCCTCACAGCAAGAAGGTCCTGGGTTCGAGCCCCGTGGCCGGCGAGGGCCTTTCTGTGTGGAGTTTGCATGTTCTCCCTGTGTCCGCGTGGGTTTCCTCCGGGTGCTCCGGTTTCCCCCACAGTCCAAAGACATGCAGGTTAGGTTAACTGGTGACTCTAAATTGACCGTAGGTGTGAATGTGAGTGTGAATGGTTGTCTGTGTCTATGTGTCAGCCCTGTGATGACCTGGCGACTTGTCCAGGGTGTACCCCGCCTTTCGCCCGTAGTCAGCTGGGATAGGCTCCAGCTTGCCTGCGACCCTGTAGAAGGATAAAGCGGCTAGAGATAATGAGATGAGATGAGATGAGATGAGATGAGATGAGATGAGATGAGACCATAATGTCCCAAATGAGAGACCAGTTTCTGAGAGGGACCCATATATATATATATATATATATAAGAGAGTCTTGATAGTACACAGTGTATACTGGTTGTTCAAAGTATGCCATTCTGAACACTGTGAGTGTTTTATGTTGGTTATGTCGTGGGCTTTGTGTGTGTAGGACGCAGTAACAAGTGTCTTCTCTGTCGTCCTCCTCTGCATACGGCACATTGATAACACCGTTAGTTTGTTCCTTACAAGAGATTGTTGGGAACGGGTCCAGTACAGATTGTGCTCATGATGACACTAGACGTAGATTGATTGTGTGCTGGTGCTTGATAAATAGACTACGTACAAGTGCACGTCTGCTCTGTTTGTTTCAGATTTGATTAGTTGTTACAGAATTGCATCTCGGGGGGTTCATGTTGTATGCAGCTGATTAAAATGTGTACCCACTAAAATCACCAGTGCTAAATTAACTATAATTGAGACAAATTTACTACAGGTTAATTTCCTCGCAGATTATTCAGCGTTAGTGATTTTTTTTTTCCCCTTTGTGGAATGTAAATGTGTACCTGGAAACATGTGAAAACCTTGTGTGTGTGTGTGTGTGTGTGTGTGTGTGTGTGTGTGTGTGTGCTCCCTCAGTTGGTCTGCACAGCTGATAACTAATGATACTCCAGTCTATCATGGAGAGCTTATTTATCTTCCTATAGGGGGTGATGTGTCCTCCTGAATAATTTAGGAACAAGCGTCCAGAGCTCTTTCCCCACGGTGAGACCTTCTATCTGCACACACTGCGCTGCTGCTTTTAGTCCTCACTAGGCATTCCATTTAGTCTGCTTACGTGTTTTGGACAGATTTCTGCATCACCTGATTTCTTCTCTCTAGGACACTGTAAAGTATTTCACTGCACTGTAATGGACCGTATATTCGTATACACTGGGGCAAAAAAGTATTTAGTCTGTCACCAATTGTGCAAGTTCTCCCACTTAAAAAGATGAGAGAGGCCTGTAATTTTCATCATAGGTATACCTCAACTATGAGAGACAAAATGAGAAAAAAAAATCCAGAAAATCACATTGTCTGATTTTTAAAGAATTTATTTGCAAATTATGGTGGAAAAGAAGTATTTGGTCAATAACAAAAGTTCATCTCAATACTCTGTTATATACCCTTTGTTGGCAATGACAGAGGTCAAACGTTTTCTGTAAGTCTTCACAAGGTTTTCACACACTGTTGCTGGTATTTTGGCCCATTCCTCCATGCAGATCTCCTCTAGAGCAGTGATGTTTTGGGGCTGTCGCTGGGCAACACGGACTTTCAACTCCCTCCAAAGATTTTCTATGGGGTTGAGATCTGGAGACTGGCTAGGCCACTCCAGGACCTTGAAATGCTTCTTACGAAGCCACTCCTTCGTTGCCCGGGCGGTGTGTTTGGGATCATTGTCATGCTGAAAGACCCAGCCACATTTCATCTTCAGTGCCCTTGCTGATGGAAGGAGGTTTTCACTCAAAATCTCACGATACATGGCCCCATTCATTCTTTCCTTTACACGGATCAGTCGTCCTGGTCCCTTTGCAGAAAAACAGCCCCAAAGCATGATGTTTCCACCCCCATGCTTCACAGTAGGTATGGTGTTCTTTGGATGCAACTCAGCATTCTTTCTCCTCCAAACACGACAAGTTGCGTTTTTACCAAAAAGTTCTATTTTGGTTTCATCTGACCATATGACATTCTCCCAATCCTCTTCTGGATCATCCAAATGCTCTTTAGCAAACTTCAGATGGGCCTGGACATGTACTGACTTAAGCAGGGGGACACATCTGGCACTGCAGGATTTGAGTCCCTGGCAGCGTAGTGTGTTACTGATGGTAGCCTTTGTTACTTTGGTCCCAGCTCTCTGCAGGTCATTCACTAGGTCCCCTCGTGTGGTTCTGGGATTTTTACTCACCATTCTTGTGATCATTTTGACCCCACGGGGTGAGATCTTGCGTGGAGCCCCAGATCGAGGGAGATTATCAGTGGTCTTGTATGTCTTCCATTTTCTAATAATTGCTCCCACAGTTGATTTCTTCACACCAAGCTGCTTATCTATTGCAGATTCAGTCTTCCCAGCCTGGTGCAGGTCTACAATTTTGTTTCTGGTGTCCTTTGACAGCTCTTTGGTCTTGGCCATAGTGGAGTTTGGAGTGTGACTGTTTGAGGTTGTGGACAGGTGTCTTTTATACTGATAACGAGTTCAAACAGGTGCCATTAATACAGGTAACGAGTGGAGGACAGAGGAGCCTCTTAAAGAAGAAGTTACAGGTCTGTGAGAGCCAGAAATCTTGCTTGTTTGTAGGTGACCAAATACTTATTTTACCGAGGAATTTACCAATTAATTCATTAAAAATCCTACAATGTGATTTCCTGGATTCTTTCCCCCCATTCTGTCTCTCATAGTTGAGGTATACCTATGATGAAAATTACAGGCCTCTCTCATCTTTTTAAGTGGGAGAACTTGGACAATTGGTGGCTGACTAAATACTTTTTTGCCCCACTGTATAACAAATAAAGGCTTATCTGTAAACATGCCTCAGCACTTTTATCGTCTGTATCCCGTGCTAAAGGGTTTTAAACATTCACAAGGCTATAATGCTGGAATATTTCTGTAGATCACATTCTGGAAGTTTGAAGAATGATTTTTGGAATAATACAACAAGTTGAACACACTTTACCATTAATGAGCTTTTTAGCATGTATAATAATTGAAGTATGATTAATGCACTTGGGTTGAAAGTACCGCCTGCAACCATGGATGACTGGATTAAAAGCATGGTTTTGCCTTCATACTTCTTTCTTCCGTCACTTTCTTTTTCTTGATAATATTGATTCTCCTTTCAACAGGCAGAGGTGGTATGAAGTCTGATTGTCTGTCTTTTTCAATACAACGCACCAGTGAAAATAACTGATGATTGACTGTGGATTGATAAGTAATCTAATTAATTTCTTTTGTTTCACGTTTCAACTTAATTATGCTGGGGTTTTTTTTTGTTGTTTTTTTTTTTCGCCTCACATGCCACAGGAGTTGGTTGGTCACGTTCATTCAGAACTGAAATACACAAATTAGATTAGACACTAGATTAGAGCACACGAATGAGATTATGAAAATTGACTTGAGCTTGGATTTATAAATTTGACAAGTAAATCATATTATGGCTGGAGGGTCCAATAGTAATTTCGTTCCATACATACACCATTTCTTTCCCACATCCATCAAAACCATTTTCTTTTTCTCTTCCTCCATATTTGAGCACGCTTTTTTTTTAAAGAGTTCAGTCAGTCAGTCCACATTATTATTGTTGTTTTTCTCTGCTGAGTTTGGCTATAATTATAATCAGTGAAATCTTCCTCCAGTCCACTCAAGTCCATACAGTATATAGAGGATATTGCATGGTTGTGCGAAGATATGAAGTTTATCGTTGCAGCGTATTGGCTAACTTTGTTTGAGCACTCGCCAAGCTTGGTGAGCACCTCTCAGGAAGCATTCGCCGCATGTATCAGACCCGTACATGACTTAACTGGGGGGTGTCCATTTTGACAATTGTTCATAAAGTATTCTGAAGTTCCATATAATTTAACTTCTTTATGTATTAACTAAATGAGTATTGGAACAAATGAATAGCTCCATGAGATCCCTGGTGAGTTTTTTTGGACATTTTTTGTACATATACCACCCCTGTGCTATATACAAACTCTTCTGAACCCCCACTTTGTGCGGCCCTGATAAATATATACACATAATTGAAGATACCTGTTATAGTTCACATGCATATAAAAATAAAAGCATTTTCTGTATCATTATTGGGGGCCCAATAATGGACTTTACAGGCCCGCGATACGTGCAAAGAGGCACTGTGCCCCTTTCTGGAAAATTTCTGGATCCACCAGTGAGTCCATTTAAAAAGCTCTCTGATGCATGGATTCTGTATATTTCAATGTCATTTGCTAGCACTGTGTTCACTCTTAATCATTTTTTTAATAACTCAAATAAATTAACCGATTAAAAACTGCTCCGGTATTGTCTCAAATACTTGACTTTTTTTCATCCAATAAGAATAGATTTCGGTGGCACAGTGGTGTAGTGGTTAGCGCTGTCGCCTCACAGCAAGAAGGTCCGGGTTCGAGCCCCGTGGCCGGCGAGGGCCTTTCTGTGTGGAGTTTGCATGTTCTCCCCGTGTCCACGTGGGTTTCCTCCGGGTGCTCCGGTTTCCCCCACAGTCCAAAGACATGCAGGTTAGGTTAACTGGTGATTCTAAATTGACCGTAGGTGTGAATGTGGGTGTGAATGGTTGTCTGTGTCTATGTGTCAGCCCTGTGATGACCTGGCGACTTGTCCAGGGTGTACCCCGCCTTTCGCCCGTAGTCAGCTGGGATAGGCTCCAGCTTGCCTGCGACCCTGTAGAAGGATAAAGCGGCTAGAGATAATGAGATGAGATGAGATCTCTGTAAAAATAATTATAATGGTAAAAAAGATCCTTTTTTTTTTTAAAAATGATCAGAGACAATCATGAGGAAAAGGGGAAAAAAAGCAATAACAGTGAAGGGGACCACTATAAAGATATGTAAGGAATGGGGTAAAGGTGAGAAAATAAGAGGAGGTAATGAAGGGGGGGGGGGAGCCAGGAGATACTTTTCTTGGGGCAAATTTGATCAGATACATGGTTTAACACACAAGCCAGATACGCGCGATGGAAGTGGTAATATGGCAGTCAGATGGCTTCACTCGTCTCTAGGAAGGGGAATAAGCTATGAATCTGTGGTTGGTAGAAGAGAGCAACTGGACTTGCTTGAAAAGTCTTGAAGACGTTTCGCCTCTCATCCGAAAGGCATCCTCAGTTCTGTCTGTCTAATAGGGAGTATCAAGTATTTATCCTCTCATGGATCATCATAGAATCCGAATCAGAATGCTGATGGCTGCATTGTACGTGGCTGATGACACCCACCTCTGTTCAGTGATGGTCGTTCCAGGTTGACAAAAATGAATGGTCCTCTCTGGCTAAGATGTCTGCCAGAGAGGATCGGATGAGAGGCGAAACGTCTTCAAGACTTTTCAAGCAAGTCCAGTTGCTCTCTTCTACCAACCACAGATTACTATGTACCTGGATGACTGAGTATCTTCACAGATATGTTTCTACGCACTTTGGGATGAGATCCCTTCGACTGGTGCGGGAGTATGAGAGGACTTCCAGAAAACTGGCAGACATCTTAGCCAGAGAGGATCGTTCATTTTTGTCAACCTGGAACGACCATCACTGAACAGAGGTGGATGTCATCAGCCACCTACAATGCAGCCATCAGCATTCTGATTCGGATTCTATGATGATCCATGAGAGGATAAATACCTGATACTCCCTATTAGACAGACAGAACTGAGGATGCCTTTTGGATGAGAGCCGAAACGTCTTCAAGACTTTTCAAGCAAGTCCAGTTGCTCTCTTCTACCAACCACAGATTACTATGTACCTGGATGACTGAGTATCTTCACAAATAAGCTATGAACTCTCCAGATTTTATATAGAGCTTCGTGGGTGCAGCGGATAGCATGTCCACCTCATAGCTCCAAGCTCCCAAGTTTGATCTTGTGTTGGATTTCTGTATGAGTTTCCTCCAGGTTCTCTGGTTTCCTCCCACCTCCCAAACACACACCATTAGGTGGCTTGGCTATACTAAATTGCCTCTAAGTGTCAAAGTGTGTGTGTGTGTGTGTGTGTGTGTGTGTGTGTGTGTGTGTGTGTGTGTGTGTGGTACCCTGTGATGGACTGGCATGTCATTTAGGTTGAATTCTTCCACCTTCCTGGAGATAGACTCCGGATTCACCGTGAACCTGACCAGAATAAAGCGATTACTGAAGAGGAATGAAGGAAGGAATATTGTAGCTACATGTATCTGGTTCTCTCCACTTCCCTTTGTGTGAATGCGCTCCCACACTCTGGCTTTTAAAAAACATGACAATAGGGAGCTTTTTAGAGGCAGACTGTTTGTAAAGGTTAGCAGCATCATGGCTTTGGTGTATCCAACAATGCACCATCTGAGCAACAGTAAATCATGCTCTTTCCAGGTTGTTGCACAGAGCTTTTTTTATTTATCGTAGCGTTGACATGTCGTAGAGAAAGGAACACGTGATTGGTCTTTTGCAGTGTTAATCAAATGGCCTCCTCCAGTGAAAGTGAGCGTAGACAGAAAGAAAACCATTAGGTTCTCGTGTAACAGCTATAATACTGGCCTGTGACGCTAATTATAGTCTCCAGTCCGGTTGTTGAAATCCACAGCAGTGTAGTTTCCTGTTTTATTTGTGCTGCTGTAACGTATATGTGACAAACAAAGCCGCCATCGTCGTCGTCTTCTAACTTGACTCACCGGGTGATCATGAGACTCCCTCGTGAGTCAAATCAATTATATTGTACTAGAAATTGTGTTGTAGCTGTGGAAGAACAGATTTGTACAGTCGGTCTCTGTAGTATCCTCAACTCTCTTGTTCTGGTTTGTCTGTTTCCTCTTCTGCTAATTATCCCTCCCCACTTCTGCATATGCTGATCTTTTACACTGCTGTTGTACGCTTATGAGAGCATTCAAGGACAGAATGGCAGAAAAGAGAGAGAGAGAGAGAGAGAGAGAGAGAGAGAGAAAGGACAGACAGAGGGCCGGTAGTCCTACCCAGGAGAGAGTCTGTCCACTGCAGTTAATTAATTAAGCCTTTGTTCTTCCTCTGTCACATACAAACAGTAATGGAAGAGGGGGAGAGAAAAAAAAAAGAAAGAATCAACTCTCTCCCAAAAAACACCCACACGCAATAAACATGGAAATGGGCACAAACCCACAAGTGCACATCCGTGTACGCTTTAATAAAAGCATCTCCCAAAGCAGCACGCTGTTCTGTAATCAGAGTTGATGAGAGAGGAGGAAAATGGCTTACCTCATTTTGTTTTGTCCTTTTATTTTTCTCCCTGAGCATCGTTTGTGGTTGGGCGCTTGGGTTATTTAAAGTGGGAGTGGAATCGTGATGCAAAGCCTCACAATAGTGGTATTGTTTGGTTTTTTTTTTTTCCTGTAGTGTAATTAATGGAATAGATGTCTCACTATGGCCAGGTTCCTCTCCAGTTCTCTCTCTCTCTCTCTCCTTTTTCTTTTTCTTTCTCTGTTGTACATCAGATGTGACATCACCCAGATGAACATGCAGGTTTGATTGTCTCGCAGCCAAAACTGTGGTGTTGAGAACTTGCATGGCATTTTAGGCACTCGCACTGCAGAAATCCTCTCTTACTTCACTACCCATTAATAACCGACAGATACCATGACTTGTGTTTTGGAGTACTCGGGTTTCGTCATCTCTATAATCAGTAACCAAAGATATCTTTCTCCTTCAATTGTTTTCACACGTCTAATTGAAGCTTTTGCATACCATCGACTCGTACGCTGTGTTTGGCACAGAGGTGGACAAAGTACCCAACTTCATTACTGAAGTCAAAGTACAGATCCCACTGGTCAAATGTTACTCTGATACAAGTGAAAGTTGTCCAGTCAAATGTTTACTTCAGTTAAAGTACTGAAGTACTTGCTTTTAAAAACACTTAAGTATTAAAAATACATTTTCTGCCAACACATTGTTGTATTATTGCCACAACGCTTACAAAACCGAACGCCGTTACCAAAGACAGAAATGTGAATTCACAAAATGAACGCATGCTGTGCCATCATGGTGGTTTAACGTTAAGCTAGCTAGTCAGTGAAGCTCCACCTGACGCTAGCAAACTCTTTTCAAACTCGAAATCATATTGTGTAGCTACCGGTAACGCTACTAGAAAAGAAAGATTTCTACATTCTGTTTATTTGGCAAGATTATGCTAAAACATATTTCTGAAAGGACTTCAGATAAGTTAACGTTATTCATGTTTGCGTAACTCCGTTTTTACATGCTAACTAACAGTTAACTAGCTATGTGTTAACGTTAGCCGTGGACAAGGCGATGGCAACTTGGTGGGAAAATTCATAGAAAGTCATTTAACTAACCAAACTGCATAGCTACATTTGCAACGTTATCGCTAGCTCTAAAAGCACAGACAACTTCGTTGCAAGCTTTTTCTTGGAATAAAACGTTTCCATCCCTCAATACACTCCCGCAGGTTGGACGGTGAGTTTTTGTAGGCCGTGATGTGGTCGTTTTTGGCAAACAAAACAAACATCTCATCTCATCTCATTATCTCTAGCCGCTTTATCCTTCTACAGGGTCGCAGGCAAGCTGGAGCCTATCCCAGCTGACTACGGGCGAAAGGCGGGGTACACCCTGGACAAGTCGCCAGGTCATCACAGGGCTGACACATAGACACAGACAACCATTCACACTCACATCTACGGTCAATTTAGAGTCACCAGTTAACCTAACCTGCATGTCTTTGGACTGTGGGGGAAACCGGAGCACCCGGAGGAAACCCACGCGGACACGGGGAGAACATGCAAACTCCGCACAGAAAGGCCCTCGCCGGCCCCGGGGCTCGAACCCAGGACCTTCTTGCTGTGAGGCAACAGCGCTAACCACTACACCACCGTGCCGCCCCAAAACAAACATTTAAAGTGAAATTAATCTTTAATCCTTTCAGAAAACCGGAACATGGGTTCTAGGTAAAGCCATGAGTGCGTGTGCATTCCCCAGAAGAACCGCCTCCTTCCATTCTGCCATCAACTGATCGTGTTAAATAACGCTGTTGAGAAATCATTGAACTTGATTTTATCCAGTCTATGGACGTGACGTGACCCTAGTGATGACTGACAGACTGTCTCAGTGTCACCTGTGAAAAAACCCAATCACATTTTAGAAAAGAAAAGAAAAAAACATCCACTTTCAAAGCTGCTTCATAGTAACGAGTAACGAGGACCTTGATAGAAATGTAGTGGAGTGAAAAGTACGATATTTGTCTTTCAAATGTAGTGAAGTTAAAGTCATGAGTTTCCAAAAAAAATACTCAAGTAAAGTATAGATACTCAAAAAGTGTACTTAAGTACAGTACTCAAGTAAATGTGCTTCATTACTGTCCACCTCTGGTTTGGCACACATCCCATCGACACATACGTGCACTTTCCTTCAAGCGTAGGGTCAGGTGTATTTCCATAATGCATAACATTTCCGTCTAAGGTTAAACCAACAAAGCTGCTTTGTATAATGGATTCCACCAAAATTAATTATTATCATTAATTTTTAAAATGATTATTCTGATTTAATGGGCGGCACAGTGGTGTAGTGGTTAGTGCTGTCGCCTCACAGCAAGAAGTTCCAGGTTCGAGCCCCGTGGCCGGCGAGGGCCTTTCTGTGCAGAGTTTGCATGTTCTCCCCGTGTCCGCGTGGGTTTCCTCCGGGTGCTCCGGTTTCCCCCACAGTCCAAAGACATGCAGGTTAGGTTAACTGGTGACTCTAAATTGAGCGTAGGTGTGAATGTGAGTGTGAATGGTTGTCTGTGTCTATGTGTCAGCCCTGTGATGACCTGGCGACTTGTCCAGGGTGTACCCCGCCTTTCGCCCGTAGTCAGCTGGGATAGGCTCCAGCTTGCCTGCGACCCTGTAGAAGGATAAAGCGGCTACAGATAATGAGATGAATGAGATGAGATTATTCTGATTTAGTCCAGCTAGCATTTGAGGACATCGTGCAAGTCGAGTTGTCATTTCAGCTTTGAAAGTAACAGGTGAGTTTCCCCTTTAAGACTTGAACATGTGACAGAACTCAAAGCAACCATCATTATTATTGCTCACATAACTCTGTATTAAAAAGCTGTAATGAAGAGAAATGGGTGGCAAAGTAGCACGTGGCACTAAAGTAATGGAAAGTTAAAGATCCGGCAGTGACTAACTGCTTCCTACAGACCCAGCTCACATCAGGCTTTAAATCACCCTCATGTCTACATAAAGAGGACAGACTTCATACTCCGTTATAGCAGCCAGAGACTGTTAATGAAGACCGTCTCCGTCTTATCTCGCCCCATAAGCCGACCAGAGTGTATTTGAAGTAGTGGGTTACAATAATGGGGTGAAATGCTGTAACCCCACATTGTGTGAAGCTGTCATCCCATTATAGTAATAATGGATATTTCTTTCATCTCTCTCGTTCTTTCTTTCTCTCTTTCTGTCTTTCTTTCATTCTGGTCTGTTGCAAATACACACACCTTTCTGTGGCTAATTCAACAGGGAGAAAAGACTAGTGAAAAAAAGCACATGTGACTATAATTCTGCTAATAGTCTCTTTATCGAATCCCATCTTTGTTATAGAACGTAATGGGTTTAATGGACTGCAATAATATGTCCTGTGCCGCCACCCCTCCCTCATGTGTGCAGCCTCTCTCCCTCTCTCTCTCTCTCTTTCTCTCTCGCTATTGCCTTGTCTTAATTTCATCTCTCTCTTTTCTCTCTCACTGTGTCCCTAATGTAGTTTTGTATGATTTTCGGTCTAATAGGATCTAATCTGTCAAGTTCCTAGTGGAAGCTGGCTTTGTTATGAAGGATGGCCTCATTCGGTTGCACAAAACAAGATTGGCTGATGTTCATTTCTACTTTCTGTTAATGGCTTTAAAGAACCGTTAAAAAGAGAGAGAGAGAGAGAGAGAGAGAGAGAGAGAGAGATACCCAACTGTGCTACATGCATGTTCTCAGATGAATTATGAACAGATGAACAGCTGGCTTTTTTTTTTTTCCTATTTTTCTTTAGGGCTTTGGGATCGTGGCTTTGACAAAGAAAATGAAGACCTGCGAAACTTTTTGGGGACCAAGTACACCAAAGTGTATATGATGCACAGAGCAGGTAATTGGTTTGCTGTCGATATTACTCTCTTTGCAGCACTTGCCACTTTTTTATTTTTAGCTCATCCGGCCACAGGCCAGGCCTGATGAGCTTATGCGATCATGCATCGTCCATCCACAATTTACAAAAATAGGTACCCTATGCATACACGTACTATGAATACATGGCTACTGCTTATAAATAAAATTGTTTTCTGATCCCATGTCCATACAGTAAATATAGCATATACTATATATTTACTTTACTTTATGAGGCAGTAGCCACAAAAATCCAACGTAATCCAAAAATGAACAATTTAAAAATCACAGAAGTAAAATATACCAAGTGTCTGTACTTTATATTATTCTACTCTTACCTCTTACAGTTTTCCAAACTGAAACCTCCGAACCGAGGCTGACATACACATGCTGTCGCCATGACCCAAACTCTTCTCATCTCATTATCTGTAGCCGCTTTATCCTGTTCTACAGGGTCGCAGGCAAGCTGGAGCCTATCCCAGCTGACTACGGGCGAAAGGCGGGGTACACCCTGGACAAGTCGCCAGGTCATCACAGGGCTGACACATAGACACAGACAACCATTCACACTCACATTCACACCTACGGTCAATTTAGAGTCACCAGTTAACCTAACCTGCATGTCTTTGGACTGTGGGGGAAACCGGAGCCCCCGGAGGAAACCTACGCGGACACGGAGAGAACATGCAAACTCCACACAGAAAGGCCCTCACCGGCCACGGGGCTCGAACCCAGGACCTTCTTGCTGTGAGGCGACAGCGCTAACCACTACACCACCGTGCCGCCCGACCCAAACTCTTATTTCCCGAAAAAGGCCCAGCGCTAGAGCTCAGTGGTCTCAATACTCTTTTCGACAACTTCCTGTAACAACTCGGAAGTGCATCACATTGACATCACGCATGGGATCACTGGCTGAAGAAGGCGAGGAAAGGGAGACGACCTGGAGTATATTTTAAAATAGGAACGCACTTTCCCTCGGTAATCAGCATAAACATGTCTGAAAGCGATTTCTTTAACCTAGTCCATTTATTTCGAATGGTGAACCAAATTATATACACTCAGCGGCCATTTTAATAGGAACACCTGTATGTGCAGTGCACGACTGTTACACTCTTACAACACAATGACATAGTGGCTCCGCCTCTATGAGGCAGCAGCCACAAAAATCGCTCCTCCTTCTCCAGGATTGATCGGATTTCAGTCAAACTCACAAATAAGGTTCCCCATGTGGGTGTGCATAAAAGTTGTCAAGATGGTGGCGTCACCTGTCATATTTACGATTTTTTTTTCCCTCTGTGCTCTCACGGAAGGCAGTCGCATCTCTGCTCTGCTCTCCTCTCCTCTCCTTTTTTCCTGCTTGTGCTCTTTGTTCATCTCGTCTGCCTATACCTTTTTTTTTGAGAGACTTTCTCCGCATTGAATTTCTAAACTAAAAAAGCATGGATTTGATAAACTCTTTTTGACAGCTTCCTGTAACAACTCGGAAGTGCATCACATTGACATCACGCATGGGATCACTGGCTGAAGAAGGTGAGGAAAGGGAGACGACCTGGAGTATATTTTCTCCCCATGTATACTCAACCTGGAGTATATTCTCCCCATGTCTCCCAACGAAATTGACACAGTTTCTGGGTTCGGGGGAACCCACCTGTCCTGCCGGAACGTGTGTGGAGGACATTGAAGATATCTACCTATTCGGAACCATGATTACAGGACTTTTGCTGATTGGATTAGGCATTGCCCTGGTATATCGAGGAAATCAGACAATGGTGACAGCTGTTCAAAGCCCCACAAAGCTGCCTGATGATTGGAGTGGTGGGCAAAGCTGTTGGCACTTGGACTGTGGACATTCAGAACTTTAACCACAAAATGGTTGTTATCTCGGAGCAGCTTTCAGCTTTGCAAGGAATATGTATTTCGGAGACCAAACGGAATTGAATTGAACAGAATGGACGTAATGGACAGATATGGACGAGTGGTGTGGACATGTAAAGACTGCGTCTGTTTGAAAGACTAAACAATCTCTATCTTATCGACATTCGGCTCCCTGAACAGCACTGGCCTCGATCAAGGCCGTTGCTGGGGTAATATTTCCCCCAGAAGGTCACTACTGGGAGACACTCTCACATTCCTTCCCCAATTTTCTGCAGTCGCCGTTTTTCACCCCCAGTGTGACAAGCGGGTGCGTGACCAGCGCCGTTTGCATGGCTGCAGGAGCGGACGGCTGCTTGCTTGTGCTGGGTTACCTCTACCTCCTCCCCTCCTACCCCCTTACCCCTTCCCTCCCACCCCTGATTACCCCCTCCTTCCCCCCCTCAAGTCCCATGTTTCAAAGTGTACTTGTGTTATTGTGTGCTTTTGCGGAGGTTTTTAAATGTTCCCACACTGTACTCCTGATAGGAGCATAGTGGGGGGGGGGTGTTCTTTTTTTCCTCATCTTTCCTTTTTTTTCTTTTCTTTTTCTTTTATCCCTGTCTTCCTGTCCTGTTCCCCCTCTGGAAGGACAGGTTGATGGTCAATTTCACTGGTAACAGTGACAATAAAGGGTTCATTCATTATGGGTATCTGAAATTTCAAACTCACGCACAACAACAGTGGCCGGCATGAGCTACAGCATCATTAAGGCTATTTTTATTTTTATTATTTATTTATTTATTGCCCATTCGAAATCAACTACCCAGTGTGGTTCTTTCATAACCATGATTTTGGGACTTGGCTATAGCAAACAGTCTACAAACAATGACATCATTTCCTTCAAATAATCACAGAACTGTTGGCGAACACGGCGTAACTGGCACTAAGAAGCCCGAACTTAACACTGTCGAAATTTCAATAAATAAGTCACCTCAAACACAATTTAATATATTAACGCTAATAACCACAAATGCAATATATTTGTCTGTTCTACAATCTAAAATCTGGAAGGAAATCATGTTATGCCAATTTCCAGATAATCTAATCCATGTCCCCTAAGTGAACTTGATCGACATGGCTATTAGTTTCCTACCAGGCAAAAGCCTGAGAACTCTGCTTGAAACCATTTATGCTTTTCCATGCTTTAAACTGTGTCTAATGTCAGCGGTTAATAAGCATGTCCTGTTCAGAGATTTTCAATTCATATAGAAATTAATCTACAATGAGATGGTCACCCAAAAGAAAGGAACTGCAATCCTTGAGGGCCTTAACCAAGCACAGTTTGGTGATTTCTATTTATTTATTTATTTATTTATTTTTTTATTTATTTATTTTTCAAGCCCCAAACCACTGACTAAATCACTGAGTTGAATTGTGTGTCCTTGAGCAAACATGCAGGATTTGAGAGAATATATCTGGAAAAATATATTAAATGTTTTCCAGCCGAAACTAAAAAATAATACTTTTCAGCAAGAAAACATTTGATTTTGGTATTGGCACACATGGGTTTAAAAAAAAAAAATTATTAAAAATGTCTGAGCTAATTAGGGTAATTCCAGATTGAAAAGATGTGTGAAGTTGTGATCTTTAATTGAAGTACACATATTGTAAGGACTTTTTTTTACATGTGTCACAATTCTTGACATGTCTTTCATCTGAGTGCTTTGTGTAGCCTCCAACAGCACAGCCTCGCTTATGTATTTTCCTCTGAAGTTAAACCCACAGGTTTAGAGCATGGGATTGCGATGGTCACATCAAAGGATCAATTCTGTGGTTTCGAACCATGTTTTGTGGTTTTGTGGACAATGGTTTTGATTGTCCTGCTAGAAGATCCAAGCACAAACTGGTTGTAGCTTCTTGGCATAGGCAGTCAGATTTTCATTTAAAATCTCCTCGTACTTCATGGAATCCATAACGCCATTTATTTTTTTCGCGGTCCAGTTTCCATCAAATCGAGAAAGGAAAACACTGCATTCCAGCATAAGAACCTTATCCCATCTGTGAAACATGGTGGTGGTAGTGTCATGGTTTGGGCCTGTTTTGCTGCATCTGGGCCAGGACGGCTTGCCATCATTGATGGAACAATGAATTATGAATTATACCAGTGAATTCTAAAGGAAAATGTCAGGACATCTGTCCATGAACTGAATCTCAAGAGAAACTGGGTCATGCAGCAAGACAACGACCCTAAGCACACAAGTCGTTCTACCAAAGAATGGTTAAAGGAGAATAAAGTTAACGTTTTGGAATGGCCAAGTCAAAGTCCTGACCTTAATCCAATCGATATGTTGTGAAAGGACCTGAAGCGAGCAGTTCATGTGAGGAAACCCACCAACGTCCCAGAGTTGAAGCTGTTCTGTACGGAGGAATGGGCTAAAATTCCTCCAAGCCGGTGTGCAGGACTGATCAACAGTTACCGCAAACGTTTAGTTGTAGTTATTGCTGCACAAGGGGGTCACACCAGATACTGAAAGCAAAGGTTCACATACTTTTGCCACTCACAGATATGTAATATTGGATCATTTTCCTCAATAAATAAATGACCAAGTATAATATTTTTGTCTCATTTGTTTAACTGGGTTCTCTTTATCTACTTTTAGGACTTGTGTGAAAATCTGATGATGTTTTAGGTCATATTTATGCAGAAATATAGAAAATTCTAAAGGGTTCACAAACTTTCAAGCACCACTGTAGCTTGTCAAACAGGTTTGTTCTACAGTAAATATGGTTTCCCTTTCAGGCGCTCTCATTTTCTGTTAGAATTTGGTAAAGAAAACAATACATATATTATTTACCAGCTTAAAGTCGGTCCGTTTCGTGAAATACCGTGACCTCGGCCTTGGAAATACCTCAGCTCAGAGGCCTCGGTCAGTATTTTCAAGACCTCGGTTACGGTACTTGGCGATACAGAGCTCCCAGCTGGTAAATTTATATATATATATACACACTAACACAGTTCCCTGGACCTTTGGAGGAAAAACAGCCCCACAACATCATTTATCCTCCACCAGTGCGGAACAGGTTCTGGATAAACATCTTTTTTTTTTTACACTGAAGCCACCTTGAGAGTTTGATGCAGCAAAGCTGTTTTTTTTTTTGTCTCATATGTTCACTCTGATGAACATTAAAAAGTGAAATATAAATGGAAACATGTTTAATTACACAAGCATGACTTTTCATAGTGGTTTTTTTTATCTTTACATATTTAATCTTGGAACGTACTGTACAAAAGTCTTAAGCACCCAAAGCATTTATTTTTTTTCCATACAAACTTTGTTATAGATTTCTATTTTATGACTTCTACATTATCGAGTCAGTAGAAAAACATTTTAGAGTCCAAACATTTGTTTTCCAGCACAAAATTGAATCTCATCTCATCTCATCATCTGTAGCCGCTTTATCCTGTCCTACAGGGTCGCAGGCAAGCTGGAGCCTATCCCAGCTGACTACGGGCGAAAGGCGGGGTACACCCTGGACAAGTCGCCAGGTCATCACAGGGCTGACACATAGACACAGACAACCATTCACACTCACATTCACACCTACGCTCAATTTAGAGTCACCAGTTAACCTAACCTGCATGTCTTTGGACTGTGGGGGAAACCGGAGCACCCGGAGGAAACCCACGCGGACACGGGGAGAACATGCAAACTCCGCACAGAAAGGCCCTCGCCGGCCACGGGGCTCGAACCCGGACCTTCTTGCTGTGAGGTGACAACGCTAACCACTACACCACCGTGCCGCCCACAAAATTAAATGTTACAGAAAAAAAGGGTTGTATCTGAGCAGCGTATTACATAAGATATGACTTTTCAGATGAAAAAAGAAAACATAATGAAGGCTGCTGGGTTTTGGAGCAAAATGAAGACGCGAGTGTGACAGTCAAAGTGTCCAGAAGAACTGTGGCTGCTTCTGTAAGATGCTCAGTAAAACCTACAGCTCATTTCCGCATAAAACTGCACTCACTGGACCGGAGACTACTATTTTCTAAAGCAAAGGGTCGTCTCACACCATATACTGACTTTGTTTCATTTATTATGGCTTACTGCGGTTTATAGTCTTTTTTTAATGTTGAAACATTTCATTTTATTATTTTTAAGCCATTTTTTTGTCAACAGCATTTCTTTACACGTGCCCAAGACTTTTGCAAACTCTGTGTGTGTGATATATATTCCACGAAATCAAGTCGTTCATGAGCTGATAGCAGAAGAGTCGCGTAGCACTGAGTTAGCTATAAGCCGTGTACGACGAGATTGAGTTGAATAACTGTTTTATTCTATTCACATTCACTGGATTTTGAGAAAGAGGTTATTTTTATTTTTTGCAAATATCGATAAATAAAAACTTTATACAAAATAATTTCGGCTTAGGCGGACTTCTTAAAAACCTATCAATGGCTGCATGAATTGACTTTAGTGTTGTTTTTTTGTAGAAACTGCCGTCTTGCTGTCATGCCGAGGTCTAGAATAGATTTCAACGTTTATTTAATTCTTCCTTGGACATTTCAGTTCTGTAATTTTCAAATGCCTTTGAGCTTTTGAACCAGTCTAAAGAATTCAACAAATTTTAATGTTTAAAGATGAAGGATGTAAACAAACCGGCGAAATGTCAGGAGCAATTTGTGAAAAATGTGATAATAATAATAATAATAATAATAATAATAATAATAATAATAATTCTTGAAAAATGAAAAGATATGTTCTTACCATCAAATAGTTTCATTCCATATTTTGTTGGTTTTTTTTTTTTTTTGTATTTTTGGGGGTTTTGTTTTAGAGTTTTTATTTTGTCCTCAGTTCAGCAAAACGCTCCGCCATTTTGTTTTTCTCTACTCACGGTATATGAGCTGATATCCTAGTAGTAGAGTAGCCAATCAGAGTGTGTGTGTGTGTGTGTGTGTATTTATATTACACATGAGCTTTCTTGTTTAAGCTAAGTAACCACAAAGGTGTTCTATCATAACTTTTTTTTAACCCATCTTTACCAAGCCTACCAATTGTTTTATATAAGAGAGAGAGAGAGAGAGAGAGAGAGAGAATGGCACAGAATGAACTTTAGCAATAAATCCAAACCAGTGCTACTGAAGACACCGATGTTCACGAGGCCTTGGCTGATTTACGATGCTATTAGGACTCTCCGATGGGTTGTATCTACTGCCGATGGACATCAAGTTGCTGATGCCAGATTGATTTTTTTTTTAACACCATGGAGATGTGCTGTCGCAGCTCAAAGGTGCACAGTAGTAAAGTATACTAACTGATTATGTGGTCAACCATGTCTCTTCACTGTCCTTTGTTCCTGCACTTCACCACTGACTGTTGTTTCTGACTGCAGACATACTCTGATTGGCTGCAGCCAGAAGAGCCCGTCTATCTGAATCTGTGCTCCAAGAGACTTGAACTTTAGCAATGCAGCTGCTACATCAGATAATATTAGTGTCAAAAAGTGACTGGCGAAAGGATTTTGATTTAAAGATGGACATATGGGATAGTTTTATATTTCACGTGATCTCCCACAGTGTTCCTTTTGTTTATATATATATATATATATATATATATATATATATATATATATATATATATATATATATATATACACATACATACAGTGGGGCAAAAAAGTATTTAGTCAGTCACCAATTGTGCAAGTTCTCCCACTTAAAAAGATGAGCGAGGCCTGTAATTTTCATCATAGGTATACCTCAACTATGAGAGACAGAATGGGGGGAAAGAATCCAGAAAATCACATTGTCTGATTTTTAAATAATTTATTTGCAAATTATGGTGGAAAATAAGTATTTCGTCAATAACAAAAGTTCATCTCAATACTTTGTTATATACCCTTTGTTGGCAATGACAGAGGTCAAACGTTTTCTGTAAGTCTTCACAAGGTTTTCACACACTGTTGCTGGTATTTTGGCCCATTCCTCCATGCAGATCTCCTCTAGAGCAGTGATGTTTTGGGGCTGTCGCTGGGCAACACAGACTTTCAACTCCCTCCAAAGATTTTCTATGGGGTTGAGATCTGGAGACTGGCTAGGCCACTCCAGGACCTTGAAATGCTTCTTACAAAGCCACTCCTTCGTTGCCCAGGCAGTGTGTTTGGGATCATTGTCATGCTGAAAGACCCAGCCACGTTTCATCTTCAATGCCCTTGCTGATGGAAGGAGGTTTTCACTCAAAATCTCACGATACATGGCCCCATTCATTCTTTCCTTTACACGGATCAGTCGTCCTGGTCCCTTTGCAGAAAAACAGCCCCAAAGTATGATGTTTCCACCCCCATGCTTCACAGTAGGTATGGTGTTCTTTGGATGCAACTCAGCATTCTTTCTCCTCCAAACATGACAAGTTGAGTTTTTACCAAAAAGTTCTATTTTGGTTTCATCTGACCATATGACATTCTCCCAATCCTCTTCTGGATCATCCAAATGCTCTCTAGCAAACTTCAGATGGGCCTGGACATGTACTGGCTTAAGCAGGGGGACACGTCTGGTACTGCAGGATTTGAGTCCCTGGCGGCGTAGTGTGTTACTGATGGTAGCCTTTGTTATTTTGGTCCCAGCTCTCTGCAGGTCATTCACTAGGTCCCCCCGTGTGGTTCTGGGATTTTTGCTCACCATTCTTGTGATCATTTTGACCCCACGGGGTATGTCTTCCATTTTCTAATAATTGCTCCCACAGTTGATTTCTTCACACCAAGCTGCTTACCTATTGCAGATTCAGTCTTCCCAGCCTGGTGCAGGTCTACAATTTTGTTTCTGGTGTCCTTTGACAGCTCTTTGGTCTTGGCCATAGTGGGGTTTGGAGTGTGACTGTTTGAGGTTGTGGACAGGTGTCTTTTATACTGATAACAAGTTCAAGCAGGTGCCATTAATACAGGTAACGAGTGGAGGACAGAGGAGCCTCTTAAAGAAGAAGTTACAGGTCTGTGAGAGCCAGAAATCTTGCTTGTTTGTAGGTGACCAAATACTTATTTTACCGAGGAATTTACCAATTAATTCATTAAAAATCCTACAATGTGATTTCCTGGATTCTTTCCCCCCATTCTGTCTCTCATAGTTGAAGTGTACCTATGATGAAAATTACAGGCCTCTCTCATCTTTTTAAGTGGGAGAACTTGCACAATTAGTGGCTGACTAAATTACTTTTTTGCCCCACTGTGTGTGTGTATATATATATATATATATATATATATATATATATATATATATATATATATATATATATATATATATAATGTGCCCTTTTCTTTGCGCATGTGTCTACAGGGGTGTATCGTCACTATGAGGACATCGAGAATATGGTGCAGGTGCTGGAGCTGGGTCTGTGGGGTGGAAAAGCCAGCATGGTGCTTTTGTTGCCTTTCCATGTGGAGAGTCTGGCCAGGCTGGAGCGCATGTTGACACTCGAGCAGCTGGAGAAATGGCTGGGGAAGCTGAGCAACATGAGCATGGCACTGACTCTGCCCAGGGTCAATATCAGTAGCACACTCAGCCTACAGGTATTGCACCATCTGATCGCAGATATAAAGAAAACAGCACACACTACAAGAGCGTGTCAATTATTTTGTATCGGCTTATGTTTTAAATGTCTTCATTCACAGGAGCAAGCCTGCAGTTAGACGGATGTGCAAAGGGATATGTATTTAAACTAGTGCTGGACGATTTTTCCTGATTACTGCAGTGAATTCAAATGAATGTTTTATTCAGATTAATTTGTGAACGTTTATATATTTAAATTTCTAATTAAAACATCCATCAAAGCTATTTAAATTTTTCAACCAACACGAAGGAAAACACAACCTTCTTAGCTTGATAAACGCCTCCGTCATCCTCCGCTACTCCCAAACACTGCTGCACTTCGATAAAATACTCACCAAGATAAACAGGCAGCACTTCACTGAGGACTGAGCTCATCGCCAAAAAAAAAAGGTGGAAATATCACTTCAGAGATATGGAATTGGCACAGGTTTGAAAAGTCAGATTAATAAGTGAATGTAATATATAATGCTGCATTCCACATGTCATGGAAGTGGTAATTTGCCAGTCATATTTCTGTCAATTTCGTTCAGCAGATAAAGTGGAAAAATGGACTGGCCGAAAGGTCCAAAGGGGGATTATGTCATGGCGATGTCCGTCCCGGGGAAGGGTGTTCACCTTCTGAAATCAACTCCTCTCACAATTTTTGGAGGAATTTCACGAAACTTGGCAAAAGACATTGTTGTATGTCGGTAGTACACATATTGTTATTTTGTTCAATTCGGTCACATTTTACCAGAGTTGTGGCCCTTGATTAACAGCCTTGTACTTTCACAATTTAATGAGTGTGCTTGCCTTCTGACATCAACTTCTCTCACAATTTTTGGACGAATTTCTCGAAGCTTGGCAAAAGGCCTTGTTATATGACGGTAATACGCATATTAATTTCATTTGTGAAAATTTTACCAGTCTTGACCCTTGATTAAATAACTTGTACTTTGAGAATTTCATGAGGGTGTACGTTCTTCTGAAATCAACTCTTCAAACAATTTGTGGAGGAATTTCACCAAACTTGGCAAACGGCTTTGTTATATGACAGTTATACGCATTAGGGTGCATCAGTTGCCCTCATTTTCATAAAATCTGATGCATTTTTGTTTGGGTGTTCCTTTTCACCAATAAAGACATCCTGTAAAATTTTTTGACCGTATTCAAAAGTCTAATGGTGGCACCATGAGGTTCATTTTTTGCCAAAAAACACTTAATGTTTTCGCGTAAGGTTTGAATTACAATGTTGGACTCCATTTATTGATTTCTTGTGAGCCAGAGATCATGTTAAGAACCTTTGCAAGGGATTGAGAAGCATTAACGTGATTCATAATACATTTGTATTGTTTAAAAGTAGTTGAACAATGATTCAATGAACAGCTAAAACTCAAACTGTGCTTGATAATATATTTAGAATCTCATCTCATCTCGTTATCTCTAGCCGCTTTATCCTTCTACAGGGTCGCAGGCAAGCTGGAGCCTATCCCAGCTGACTACGGGCGAAAGGCGGGGTACACCCTGGACAAGTCGCCAGGTCATCACAGGGCTGACACATAGACACAGACAAGCATTCACACTCACATTCACACCTACGGTCAATTTAGAGTCACCAGTTAACCTAACCTGCATGTCTTTGGACTGTGGGGGAAACCGGAGCACCCGGAGGAAACCCACGCGGACACGGGGAGAACATGCAAACTCCGCACAGAAAGGCCCTCGCTGGCCACGGGGCTCGAACCCGGACCTTCTTGCTGTGAGGCGACAGCGCTAACCACTACACCACCATGCCGCCCTATATTTAGAATATGTACTAAAAATGTGTATCTAAGATATTTGGTATACTCTATAAGGTGCCATAATGTTTCATGAAAAGTGATCGAAATTTTGTCATAAAAGTCATAAAATAGCAGCTTTTTCAATAACTTTGAGCTCCTGGTGCCACCATTAAACTTTTGAATTTTGTCAAAATATTTCACCCAGTGTGTTTTCTTACCAAAAGGAACATAAAAACAAAAATGCATCATGATTGGAGGAACTTTTCATTTTTAGGGGGCAACTGATGCACCCTAATACGCATGTTCAGATTTCATTTAATTTGGGCAAATTTTACCAGAGTTATGCCCTTGATTATTAACAAACTTGTACTTTGGCAATTTCATCAAGGTGTGCTTGCTTTCTGAAATCAACTTCCCTCACAATTTTTATCCCTCACTGGCCGAAAGACCTGAAGGGGGATTATGTCGTGGTGATGCCCGGTCGTCCGTCCGTCCCGGGAAGGGTGCTCATCTTCTGAAATCAACTCCTCTCACAGTTTTTGGAGGAATTTCACGAAACTTGGCAGGATTCTTTGTTATATGTTGATAATGTGCATATTGCAGTTTCGTTCAATTCAGTCGCATTTTACCAGAGTTATGGCCTAGTTGCCAGTGGGGGATATTGTGCTCTCAGAGCACTCTTGTTTTTTCACAACGAGTTTCAAGTAGTCAGTGTGTTTTAGATTTAACAAGCGAATGTGTCTGTATGTTGGTTAATCTAAAGCTAATATGTACACAGTACAGTAAGTGCTACAGTGTGTATTTCTGATGTGGTGAGCAGCCATGCTGATTTGATGTATGAACTCATTTTTCTAATTTCTTATGTAGGTGTATTTAGTTTTATTATTAGCTATATTTAGTTAGTTGTTTTAGTGGTTAGGCACTTTTGAAAACTGTCTAGTTGACAGTTTTCAAGGAACTAGGAGTTGTGAAAACTACCCGAAGTTGGCTTTTTCATTGTGGTGACATTTCATGTCGCGAAAGACATTACATTACAGGCATTTAGCAGACACTCTTATCCAAAGCGATGTACAACACACCCAGATCAGCCTGGAGAGCTGTTGTGGTGGTTAGGTGCCTCGCTCAAGGCCACTTCAGCCATTCCTGCTGGTCCAGGGAATTGGACCAGCAACCTTTTGGTCCCAAAGCTGCTTCTCTAACTGTTAAGCCATGGCTACCCCAAATTTTATTCTTGGGTGAACTGTTCCTTTAAGGTGTAAGATACTCGGATTGAGGTCTATTTATTGGCTTGATTAATCGACATGAGCAAGATTAAGTCGGTGAGAGGTTCTAAATACTGTATCTGGTTTGATACAGTATGGTATATTTTCAGTTAATTGTCCAGCCCTGTTACCTGTTATACCTGTTGTAGTCTTAAGTGTTTGAATTAACAGCTCATTCCATGTTCTAAAAGTGCACAGGCAACTTAAATACACACATGGAAAACAATTATTCTTCCCATAATATCCACGTTTCACTTGATAATGCTTTTGGTCTGCATTTACTCTGTTGCGAGAGAGAGAGAAAGAAGGGTTCACCAAGTTGTCCAAAAATAGTAATAACACCATTTATAGCAAGTAGTGCAAATGAAAGGCTTTTTAAATTATCCTTTATTTAAGAGAACCATTGTTTGCACTATTTGCTATCGATGGTGATGTTACTATTTTTACACAGCTGTCCATTCAATAAAATTTCCTGAAGTCCCTTCTCATCTCATCTCATTATCTCTCACCGCTTTATCCTCTTCTACAGGGTCGCAGGTGAGCTGGAGCCTATCCCAGCTGACTACGGGTGAAATGCAGGGTACACCCTGGACAAGTCGCCAGGTCATCACAGGGCCGACACATAGACACAGACAACCATTCACACTCACATTCACACCTACGCTCAATTTAGAGTCACCAGTTAACCTAACCTGCATGTCTTTGGACTGTGGGGGAAACCAGAGCACCTGGAGGAAACCCACGCGGACACGGGGAGAACATGCAAACTCCGCACAGAAAGGCCCTCACCGGCCATGGGGCTCGAACCCGGACCTTCTTGCTGTGAGGCAACAGCACTAACCACTACACCAGCGTGCCGCATATGGTGTAAGAAAAGGGGGAAAAAATAAAATTCATGTTCAGGAATCGTTCATTTTAAAATTTTTTAAAGATTTTTTTTTCTTCAGTTCTGCCCACTCCAAAAATTATGCATGTCATGAAGAAGTGGCCAAATCCTCATGCCCATCATCACAAAGTTGATATGAGCGTACATTTAGCCTGCGTATCATATGGGTTCGTGCATCTTCATGCCTTTATTTCTGTTATCCTGAAACTGGAACAGCAATGGCATCATGTAAGCCAACAAGGATAACATATTAAAGTTATATTTGATAGCTTACAACCTGCTCTTAGTTCGTAAGTCATTTAATCTGAAGGTATGATGAATTATGGCATTAGTTAGCATCACCTTACTAGGAAGCATTAAAAACAACTTGGAGCGTGATGTATTCAAAAATATGTCTGTCCATGTCAGAAATGATGCAAGTCACTTGCCTTGGGCAGTCTATGAATAAAAATAAATAAATAAATAAAATCAATATGACAGGTACACATTTCGAGGCTAGTTATTTGTCCACGCCTGCAGATTTAGCATATCCGTCATGTTGAAATAACTCCAGAGAGCCTCGTGATGCTCTTTTAATTTGAAGTTAAAAGCTTTTTCATCTTCATCCTCTTCATTGACAATTTTACTTGAGCAAGCTTTGGCATCAGCGGCGATGTCTGTCTGTGCAGTCTCTGTATATTGATATCTGCTCTTCTCAGGGGTTTTGGCTTGGCTGCTGAGAGAAAATGCATAGCGCTGCTGCTGCTGCTGCTGTTGCCCTCTTCACAGCATTCTCTTTACTCACTATTGGATCCAACACCCTCTCAGACCCCTTTCTCTCTTCTGTTTCTGTGCTCCAGAATTGCTCTTTATACTGGAAAAGCACTAGCAGGTCCCCTGGCACACCCTGGTTTTTGTGCCAGAGCTCTCACAGGCTCAAGTAAATCTTGGGCAAACGCACGAACCGCCAGCTGCTCCAGGCTGGGGATAGAAAGGCCGCAGGGGGTCAGATGCCCAGCCAGTGCCACCTTGGCCAGTCTTGCTCCAGGGAGGAGTCCGTCTGGGCTCTGACAGCAGAAAGTGGTACAGCGTATGGGTGTCTCTCCAACAAAGCCGGATCCAAAATATACAGTGAAATCCAAACTTGAGTGGATTTGTTATTGTTCCCATATATATCTTATTAAACCCTACAGCCCGGACAGGTTTGCTGTTGTCTGACAGATTTGGATTGCAGTTTTGCTTCTTAGTTTGTGCCAGCAAGTGTATGTCAGCACACCTAGCTGCTCTTCCTCTTTTGAGTATGCAGTTTTCTCTTTCTGCCATCCTTTCTTCCCGAGAAAAAGTTTCCCCTCGCTCTGAGAATGAACTGATTAATTCTCCAGTGCCTTACGTCTTCTCTCTTCCCCCACATCTTTACTTCTCTCTGTCTGTCTACTCCCATCTCTTTCCCACTCCCCCTTCATCCATTCCATTCTGTCATCTCTCTGTCTGTGCGCCTCCCCCCTCCACTCCACCTGACCCAAGCTCATCTATCTCCTGCTCTAGGGTTGCCCATTCCTCCTACTCGTTCTCCCTCTCCCTCCTTTCATTCATCACTTCATTTTCCACCTCAGATTTTTCATCTGCCCTCATGCTGTCTCTCGTTCCTTACTGGTTCTCTTTTAGTGGCTGCATCTTCACTATTTCTCTCTTCCGCTAGAGTACTGGGGTCCTCTCTGTATTTTCAAAGCTGCTCGACTCCTCTTTCTTTGTTGTCAGCTTTTTTTTTTGCGCTTTTCATCCACATCATCTTCTCTATCATTATCCTTCTTCTCTATTGTTCTGTAATCCTCACTTCCTCAACTGCTTCTTTATACTTCTTCTCTGTTCCTATGCTGGACAGGCATTCACCTACAACTGGGGTCAAAGATTAATTTGTCTTCTCCTTTTCCCAAGCTGAGCACACAGCACTGTGCTGTTGCCTGTTGCTGTTTTCGAGGCTCGCTCAGCATGGAGTATACTAGCTTATTGCTCTCCATCAAATCGAGAGCTGCACACATGGCCTGATTACAACCCTGCTGGATCTCTTCCTTGTTTACCCCCAGAGCTATAAGCCTCCAGCAAACCGGATCCCAACAGCAGCACAAACACTGCCCCATCTTCAACCTTCTCCACCTGCTTGAAGCCGGGACTCGTGCATTGACATAATCCAAATTTAACTTGGCCAAGATGGAGGCAGTGTCTGAACTGTGACTTGGTGGATGTGAAAAGCTGAGAAATAAAGATTAAGAGGAAGGGTTTGCTTAGAGGTGGCACGGCGGTGTAGTGGTTCTCACTGTCGTCTCACAGCAAGAAGGTTCTGGGTTCGAGCCCAGTGACCGACGAGGGCCTTTCTGTGTGGAGTTTGCATGTTCTCCCCGTGTCTGTGTGGGTTTCCTTCGGTTTCATCCAAAGACATGCAGGTTAGGCAAATCGGTGGCTCTAAATTGACCATAGGTGTGAATGTGAGGGTGAATTATTGTTTGTCTCCATGTGTCAGCCCTGCGATGACCTGGTGAATTGTCCAGGGTGTACCCCGCCTCTCGCCCATAATCAGCTGGGATAGGATCCAGCTTGCCCACGACCCTGTACAGGATAAGCGGCTACCGATAATGGATGGAATTGGTTTGTTGAGACCTGTGGGCCTGTAACAGGGCTGGAGAAGTCAAGCTCGAACCGTGCAATCTTCACGCTGAAGATCTGCAACCTATAGGTAATGCAGCAGGATAGGGTTGAAGGGTTTGAATGATGGTAGTATTCTTCTTAAAGCACCTATAGAGGAAGACCGTGAAGGTGGCGCATTTTGTTTTAGAAAGAAGAACGGGGGATAAGGAGTACAAGGACAGCGGTTAGTTCGACATGACAGGTCCAGATTAAAGTGAGTGAAGATATTCCCTCGGCGCCACCTGGGCTGAATGGTTTCTCGAGTGTAGGACACCGTATCATTAAGCATTGTAATTCAGGGTGAGAAATACAAGTTGTGTCAGATGTCCACTGGCTGCTGCTGTCATGTTTCAGTGCTCGTACCTGGCCTGAAGTACAAGATCCCAACATTAACCCGAGCTCGGAGAGGCAGTCCTGAAGGAATCAAGGTTTCTCCTGAAAAAAACCCACTGGCTTAACTTTTCTGGTTTGCTTCACCTGCACCCACACACACAGACGTGTGATGTTTTCATAAGTGATACCCCAGCATATGAAGAGAGGCCAAGTCATCCCCTCTTGACAGCATGACATGAATAGAGCTGTATTACTTTCTTTGACAAGATTCTCTGCTCCTTTTGCTGCTCTCTCTCTATCTTTCCTGCACTTGTGCCTTGGCCTTTCTATTTTATGGTCTGTCTCTCTATTTCTCAATTTCTTTTTGAGTATTTGAGGGAATATTACAAGAGGCCAGAGGCTCTGTTAACCCTCCACCCTCCCACTGACAGTCAAGTGATATTGCCTGATGCTGTCTCTTCCTCTCTCGCTTTCTCTCCGCCTTCCCAGTGGCTATTGAATGTATTCACCCACTTTCATTTTTTTTTTCAAAAAAACCTCATAGCATAGAGAGGCTAACTGCAGAGAAATAATTTTCCCACTTTTCAAGTGAAGTACGGCTTGAAATGAACAAGAAAATGGGCAAAAAGTGTTGCATTAGGATTCACTCCTCCTTTAGATTGAACTTTTCCTATGGGATTATTTTACCCCTCTCACCTTGCCCAGGACAGGTCATATTTCCAATCTAAATCATCAAGCAAGGAGAAGACTAATCAAAGATGGTTTCAGGTCAGCAGGTTTAAGCGAGTTACACAATTTGCTGGCTCAGACTGTTCGCAACTCCACAGCTATGGCCCTGTGGTGTGAGCCCATAAAAAAAAAAAAAAAGTCATTACTTGGGCAAATTTGCCTTGAGTCACATTTCAACTATGCAAAACCACCAGACTTGTGGTGGAAGTGTTTGTGTTTTGGTACATTGTAAAAAATGTTCCTCTTTGTGTAAATACAACCCGGTTCATGTCCCCAAAAAGAACTCTCATTGTTCAAGGCAGCATCATGCTTTAAGCTACAGGAAATGAGACTCCAGAGGGAAGAAAACTTTAAAAGAAAACCAAATCCAGAAGAACAATTTTATCACATGCACACTTAAAGGAGATACGCAGAACCTTTATTTTTAAATACATTTCTGAGTGGATAGTATCTCCATCCTTGACTCTTGTATGCTGCATAAATGGGAATAAAAATATATATATTTTTGAAAGTTAAAATCAACAGCAAAGTTGGCATTTGCGCTGCCCCGCTGAGCCAGCCAGCCCTGAGTGCATGGCATCACAGTGGGAACCGGTTTTAAGGCCGAGGCCTTTTACAGCTATAGACCAAAGTCATATAAATAAAAATGTATGGTGAAAGTAAGAAATCCCGTTACCGACTTGCTCAACTAAGACTGATTTGACTTCACTGATTGTGGGTTGACTCTCATTAAAACAGGATAGGTGTTATAACTTATGCAACATACATGTACATGCATGCATTTTCACTGATAAAACATAAAAGGCTAATTAAATAATCAGATGAACTGAGAATCACATTCTGAAGCAAATTAAATAATCTTATACCGGTAACTTAAACACACAATACAAGTTACATGTATTAGTCTAAATGCAGGTAAACAACGAGTGTTGTTGTTTTTGTTGTTTTATATCCATATGAGAGTCGCAGCTTACCTGTCTGTGTTCTCACTTCTTGAAGGCCAATCTTGTGGCCAATTGTTTTGAAACAATCTGACTTTCAGTTCTTCGTTCAGTTCTCCGTTCATTCACTTCTTCCACGTAAGGGTGAGATATTGCTGCTGAAGCAAGCATATCCAGCGGAGAAATCAGATGACTGGGCCACTCATTCTCCGTTTTCTCCATACTGAGTTACTCCGCCATTACTGCTCGGCTCAGGCAATTACTAAAACCCGGGATGGGGTGTCTCCGGTTTTAGCAACAACCGCGGGGAGGTCACTGCCCGAGCAATATGTCCCGTTCTGTCCCAGGTTTTAGCAAGAACCCAAAGCTCACACTCCAGGAGAACTGGTGCAACTGAACTTACTTTCTTTTTCTTGCAGTTTTCTTTTCCTTTAACTGTTGGTACTGCACCCTCTTTCAATACGGGCTTATAGCCAAAGCTCCTCAACAGATCAGAGGTCTCGTACAAGTCTTCAGTAAAATGTACAGAGCAAGAGGAGAGACCACCTCGCAGGCGCCCAATGTGCCTGTGAACTACTCACAAAACGCGTACAAATCTTTGCAGTTTGAACATTCTTGGGTCATGAATGCAACGTAAATCCACCTTCTGTCGTGTTGCTGCACCCATTAGCAACACATCTACGTGGCATGGCAATAAATTAGCTCAAAATGGAGGATCGGAGTTGCAGTCAGCTGTGTTTTAGTATAGCGGAAATGGCAATGAGACCAATAGACTTCCTGCGGTGACGTCACGGATGTCAAGGTTGTTCACTCAGACCACTACCTGTATGAATCACTTTAATCGTAAAAATTACTACAACCCCGATTCCAAAAAAGTTGGGACAAAGTACAAATTGTAAATAAAAACAGAATGCAATGATGTGGAAGTATCAAAATTCCATATTTTATTCAGAATAGAACATAGATGACATATCAAATGTTTAAACTGAGAAAATGTATCATTTAAAGAGAAAAATTAGGTGATTTTAAATTTCATGACAACACATCTCAAAAAAGTTGGGACAAGGCCATGTTTCCCACTGTGAGACATCCCCTTTTCTCTTTACAACAGTCTGTAAACGTCTGGGGACTGAGGAGACAAGTTGCTCAAGTTTAGGGATAGGAATGTTAACCCATTCTTGTCTAATGTAGGATTCTAGTTGCTCAACTGTCTCAGGTCTTTTTTGTCGTATCTTCCGTTTTATGATGCGGCAAATGTTTTCTATGGGTGAAAGATCTGGACTGCAGGCTGCCTAGTTCAGTACCCGGACCCTTCTTCTACGCAGCCATGATGCTGTAATTGATGCAGTATGTGGTTTGGCATTGTCATGTTGGAAAAAGCAAGGTCTTCCCTGAAAGAGACGTCGTCTGGATGGGAGCATATGTTGCTCTAGAACCTGGATATACCTTTCAGCATTGATGGTGTCTTTCCAGATGTGTAAGCTGCCCATGCACACGCACTAATGCAACCCCATACCATCAGAGATGCAGGCTTCTGAACTGAGCGCTGATAACAACTTGGGTCGTCCTTCTCCTCTTTAGTCCGAATGACACGGCGTCCCTGATTTCCATAAAGAACTTCAAATTTTGATTCGTCTGACCACAGAACAGTTTTCCACTTTGCCGCAGTCCATTTTAAATGAGCCTTGGCCCAGAGAAGACGTCTGCGCTTCTGGATCATGTTTAGATACGGCTTCTTCTTTGAACTATAGAGTTTTAGCTGGCAACAGCGGATGGCACGGTGAATTGTGTTCACAGATAATGTTCTCTGGAAATATTCCTGAGCCCATTTTGTGATTTCCAATACAGAAGCATGCCTGTATGTGATGCAGTGCCGTCTAAGGGCCCGAAGATCACGGGCACCCAGTATGGTTTTCCGGCCTTGACCCTTACGCACAGAGATTCTTCCAGATTCTCTAAATCTTTTGATGATATTATGCACTGTAGATGATGATATGTTCAAACTCTTTGCAATTTTACACTGTCGAACTCCTTTCTGATATTGCTCCACTATTTGTCAGCGCAGAATTAGGGGGATTGGTGATCCTCTTCCCATCTTTACTTCTGACAGCCACTGCCACTCCAAGATGCTCTTTTTATACCCAGTCATGTTAATGACCTATTGCCAATTGACCTAATGAGTTGCAATTTGGTCCTCCAGCTGTTCCTTTTTTGGACCTTTAACTTTTCCAGCCTCTTATTGCCCCTTTCCCAACTTTTTTGAGATGTGTTGCTGTCATGAAATTTCAAATGAGCCAATATTTGGCATGAAATTTCAAAATGTCTCACTTTCGGCATTTGATATATTGTCTTTGTTCTATTGTGAATACAATATTAGTTTTTGAGATTTGTAAATTATTGCATTCCATTTTTATTTACAATTTGTACTTTGTCCCAACTTTTTTGGAATCGGGGTTGTATATTAGCTTTATTGTTAACGCTTAAAACTATTCCTGTGCCATTCTTAAGGTCTCAAGGCATTTATAAACAAAAGTGAGGCCATGGTTCTGCATATCTCCTTTAAGCACAGTGAATTTTCTCTCTGCCTTTAACCCATCTGAAGCAGTGAACACACATATCCAGAGCAGTTGGGGATTAAGTGCCTTGATCAAGGGCAGTTCAGCCCAATCTGAGGCCAAGGCCGTCCCATGTTAACCTAAACGCATGTGGGGGAAACCGGAGCAAACCCAGACAGACACGGGGAGAACATGCAAACTCCAGACAGAAAGGCCCCTGTCAGCCGGTGGGCTCAAACCCAGAACCATCTTGCTGTGAGGCGACAGTGCTAACCACTACACCACCGCGCCGCCCTCATATGACCACTATGCTCTCTATATATTTAAACTTTATGGGTTGCTCAGATAGGGACCGCTTACACATTTACACGAAGGATATCGTCACATTTTTGCATTGCACTATATACAGTACCAGTCAAACATTTGGACACACCTTCTACTTCATTGTGTTTGCTTTATTTTTATTAATTAAAATACACTTCATGTATTAAAGTAACGATGAATGTCATTTTTCTTTACGTAGTTGAGCGTTTTTTGACATAATATGGAGTACTACAGTTATGGAATAGGAATATTTACTGCATTTTTATTATTTACTGTACTATTTACTGTTTGATCTCAAACACATTAAGAAATCTTCAAAACCGGAAATCAGCAATCGTTGTGCTCTGAACCGCATTGCATGTTAAGAGGAGAAATTTGTGACCAGATTGTACAGAATGACAGTAATGTCAGCAAGAGTGCAAATAAAATGATGAGTGCAATATACAGTACTTATCAGATATTTAAGTTATTCCACGAAATCAAGTCGTACATGAGCTGATAGCCGATGAGGCGCATAGCACCGAGTTGGCTATAAGCCATGTACAACGAGATTGAGTTGAATAACTGTTTTATTCTATCCACATTCACTGGCTGTTGAAAAATGGAGCATTTTTATTTTTTGCAAATTCGATAAATAAAAACTTTTATACAAAACGTCCGGCAAAATAATTTCCGCTTAGAATGTCTACAAACTGGTGAAATGGCAGGAGCAATTTGTGAAAAATGCGATGATAATTCTCATCTCATTATCTCTAGCCGCTTTATCCTGTCCTACAGGGTCGCAGGCAAGCTGGAGCCTATCCCAGCTGACTACGGGCGAAAGACGGGGTACACCCTGGACAAGTCGCCAGGTCATCACAGGGCTGACACATAGACACAGACAACCATTCACACTCACACCTACGCTCAATTTAGAGTCACCAGTTAACCTAACCTGCATGTCTTTGGACTGTGGAGGAAACCGGAGCACCCGGAGGAAACCCACGCGGACACGGGGAGAACATGCAAACTCCGCACAGAAAGGCCCTCGCCGGCCACGGGGCTCGAACCCGGACCTTCTTGCTGTGAGGCGACAGCGCTAACCACTACACCACCGTGCTGCCTCCAATAATAATTCTTGAAAAATAAAAAAAGAAACGTTCTTACCATCAAATACTTGTATTCCGTATTTTTTGTGGTTTTGTTTTCGAGTAGAGTTTTTATTTCCTCCTCAGTTGGTTCAGCAACACGCGCCGCCATTTTGTTTTTCTCTACTCATGGTATATGAGCTGATATCCTAGTAGTACAGTAGCCAATCAGAGCGCGCTATTGCTCATATCCAGTGAATGTGGATAGAATAAATGGAGATGCTTGTATTGCTGGAAAAGGAGCTTTCAAAGTAGTCTAACACCAGGAGATGATTTACTGAACGTGACGCTATAGATGCAAAAACACAAACAAAACTTTAAAGTCAAGTTTATTTGTACAGCGCGTTTAACAACACACATTGTCGCAAAGCAGCTTTATGGAAAATTGAAGACTTTTTAAACATTTTATCCCCAATTTAAAATTAATTTAATTTAAAACACACACACACACACAATTTCTAGGTTTTTGTCCTTCAGTATATCAGGAAATGATACTGGAAGCTCAAGTGACAATGAAGTGATCAAAGTTGTGCTGCAAACTCCTCTCCCGCTGCCTGCCTCAGTGTCTCTCTCGCTGCTCTTCTCCATGATTGGGTTGAGCTGTGCAAACACACCCTCCATCTCTATGCGCTAATAGTGTTTACACCCCCGTCTTTCAGTTCGCCTCAGAGTTCCAGCCATCATCTAAGGCTGCTGACGCACACTCGCTCCTGGTTCTTGCTGTTCTCACTTCCTCTGTCACGCTCACTGCCTCCTCCTGTTCTTGTGGCTCTGTGAAGGAGACGCTATATCTGGATTCTTGTGCACTGTTACACAGTTGCCATGTATGTTAGCACTCACATCCCAGGCCTGGTCTGACCCAAATAGGAGTGCTGTGCACTATACATGGATAGTGGGAGGTGAAACAGGACTTGGAAAAAAAAAAACGAACAAGTCGGATGGGGGGTGGGGTGACGTGAGAGACAGAGGAGGGTAAAAATAGCCCTGACGGATGGCAGCAGTACAGCAGGACTGCACTTAAGGAGCAGTTATTGCCGACCATTAACAGCTAACAAGACCGAGGCTGGGTTCTCCTAACGAGGAAGAGGGGTTATGAGGTTATAGTCTGTCTGATTTCCGAGCAGCTAGACGCACACAAACACAACCAGAACCGAAAAGGAGCTGCGCACACGGACAAATCCACACATCACAGTGCCAAGGCTCAGAATGTCAGTGCGGCGCTGTAATTGGGAAGTGTGGACTCTGTTTTTGTGCCAGAGAAACAATAGAAGTCAAGAAAACACACTGAGTAGGTCATGTAAAGTAGTGCACATCTGTCAGGCTAGTACCCAGAGCCTTCGACTGAAGGTTAGCATCTCAGCCTTTGCTTGCACCCCAACAAAGCAACATGCTATTTTTCTAATGCGTACGTGGATTTATCTCTGTTCCGTATCTTCAATCTAATCTGCTTATCACTGATGTACAGCACGCCCGTGGAGCTGATGTCAGTGTGTCAGCGTGAGCCTGTGTGGGAGAGTAATTTGCTGACTAACTTCATGTAAAAGACAACGATCAGTCCATATGCAGGAATCCATTATGCTGCAGAGGAGGAAGCTGTGGAGGACTGACACATACAACCTTCCAATCCTAATTCCCTTTTCAGCAGCCAGGTACCCTCACTAAGCACTCATGATTTTTCATGAGCTGATAAACGTCGTAAAGTTGGCCTGGCGGAACAAGATGTGAGAGGGATAAATAAATAAGTGATGGTGGAATCGAGAGAGGGAGAGAGAGAGAGGGCCAACGTGAATAAGACATGAATGACAAAGAACCTGGGATAATCTCAGAGGCAGGTTTTATGAAAGGCTGCTTAGATGCTGTAAGGCTGAATAAAACATATGGTTCGAGGAAGGAAAACGCACGAACGCTCAAGCTCCTGTGCTGCAGTGTCATGAGTTGATGACGCATAGAAACCCACTAGCCAACCCACATCCTGTGGCATTCTCATCCATTATTCCTGCATGGTGGGTTTCTGTTGTTTTAGACAGATGTTGACGGTGATCTATAATGGTATGCTGCTACCGTAATATGGACATGTGTAGTTTGTCAGATGTAAAAAAAAAAAAAAGTCTGAGAAAGTAGCAATGTTTATTTAATCAAAAGAACAAATCAAGGGAAAGGGGAATGAAAGAAAAGATTTGTGCTGAGGGCAGAGTGAGATTGTGTGTGTGTGTGTGTGCACGCACATGTTTTTATATACTACCGGGGACCAAATGTCCTCACAATGATGGTAAAATCTGACAATTTCGGCCTTGTGGGGACATTTGGATGGTCCCCACAAGGAAATTGCTGTTGTGTTTTGTTTTGTTTTTAAACAAACTTAAAAAAATTTAATAAAAGAGCCAAAAAATTTCCTTTTCATTACTGAGGTTAAGGTTAGGGTTAGATGCAGACACAGCATTAATTAACTGCAATAATAACTATATCAATGGAAGGTCCTCACAAGGATAGTGAGACAAACGTGTGTGTGTGTGTGAGAGAGAGTGAGAGAGATGCTCGATTTCCACCCAGTGAAAGGCATTCGAGTTGAACCGTGTTTACTCAGGTTCCCTCTCTCTGTTTCTCACCTCCATCTTGCATTTCTTTCACTGCTCCTTCACTGTCCCTTCATCCGCCAGTCACGTTTAGTGCATTAGCAAACAGTCTGGGGTGATGCATTACTGCGTGACACATCACACACTTTCTGCATTTATTTCAAGAAAACCTTGGCCCTGTAGTGCCACGTTCATCCGACAGCTCTTCCCTCATTCTGTCGTCTTCTCCCTCCCGCTGAGCTCATCTAGCAAACTCTCGGTCTTCTCAAACTGTCGGAGATATCAAACTTCCTGCACCTCGGCTCGGTTTTATCTCATCCCTGAGGACTGCACTTACAAAGGCACAATCTGTTCAAAATAAAAATTAATCCGTCATAAACATGCCTATTCATTCCTGACAGAGGTGACACAGTCGCCAACAGAACGAGATTTCCAGGTTTTTGAATATTGCAGAAAGGAATATGACTACTTTGGGCACTGCCTGCTTCGACTATATGGACACCTGACTATCACACTCCTATCTGAGTATCCTAACCGACACCTACAAGCTCTTCTAGATCGTTTGGCTCGGGTCTCGGCAGATTATGGGGTGCTGGTGAATGTCAAGCAAACCAAGGTTATGGTGGTTAGTACAGTAGGTCACCCATACAAGCGGATATTTACATCGGGTCAAATAAAATTGAACAAGTGCATCGGTTCACATACCTTGGGGCAGAATTAAACAGCACAAATGAATGCAGCATAGAAATAAGGAGGAGGATAGGAATGGCACGCTCCATCTGTAGTAAACTCTGAAACATACGGAAAGACCACTCTGTATGCATCAACACCAAACTACGTCTGCTAAGGAGTCTGGTTTGGTCGGTTGCACTCTATGGATGTGAGACATGGACACTCAAAGCAGCAGATGAAAAGAAATTGACAGCATTTGAGATGTGGACATACAGAAGAATCCTCAGGGTACCTTCCACTGAAAGGATAACAAACAAGAAGACAGGGTCATCTATATCCCCCGCCCTGTATACCAACTATATACCAAGTTCCAAGATGATATTTGTCACATTTTTCAAGTTGTGCTGCAGGAAACCAACCAACCCTACCTCTTTACACTGACCTCAGCAGCCCGTGGCATAAGCCCACCAGACCGTTGGTCCAGGTGAGCTAAAAATTAAAATTTCTCACATTTCTTAGTATCAAAAGGCACATATACATTACTTAATCAACATATACACCAACTTTCAAGACCATACCACTCATACAACCCCGATTCCAAAAAAAGTTGGGACAAAGTACAAATTGTAAATAAAAACGGAATGCAATAATTTACAAATCTCAAAAACTAATATTGTATTCACAATAGAACATAGACAACATATCAAATGTCGAAAGTGAGACATTTTGAAATTTCATGCCAAATATTGGCTCATTTGAAATTTCATGACAGCAACACATCTCAAAAAAGTTGGGACAGGGGCAATAAGAGGCTGTAAAAGTTAAAGGTACAAAAAAAGAACAGCTGGAGGACCAAATTGCAACTCATTAGGTCAATTGGCAATAGGTCATTAACATGACTGGGTATAAAAAGAGCATCTTGGAGTGGCAGCGGCTCTCAGAAGTAAAGATGGGAAGAGGATCACCAATCCCCCTAATTCTGCGCCGACAAATAGTGGCGCAATATCAGAAAGGAGTTTGACAGTGTAAAATTGCAAAGAGTTTGAACATATCATCTACAGTGCATAATATCATCAAAAGATTCAGAGAATCTGGATGAATCTCTGTGCGTAAGGGTCAAGGCCGGAAAACCATACTGGGTGCCCGTGATCTTCGGGCCCTTAGATGATACTGCATCACATACAGGCATGCTTCTGTATTGGAAATCACAAAATGGGCTCAGAAATATTTCCAGAGAACATTATCTGTGAACACAATTCACCGTGCCATCCGCCATTGCCAGCTAAAACTCTATAGTTCAAAGAAGAAGCCGTATCTAAACATGATCCAGAAGCGCAGACGTCTTCTCTGGGCCAAGGCTCATTTAAAATGGACTGTGGCAAAGTGGAAAACTGTTCTGTGGTCAGACGAATCAAAATGTGAAGTTCTTTATGGAAATCAGGGACGCCGTGTCATTCAGACTAAAGAGGAGAAGGACGACCCAAGTTGTTATCAGCGCTCAGTTCAGAAGCCTGCATCTCTGATGGTATGGGGTTGCATTAGTGCGTGTGGCATGGGCAGCTTACACATCTGGAAAGACACCATCAATGCTGAAAGGTATATCCAGGTTCTAGAGCAACATATGCTCCCATCCAGACGACGTCTCTTTCAGGGAAGACCTTGCATTTTCCAACATGACAATGCTAAACCACATACTGCATCAATTACAGCATCATGGCTGCGTAGAAGAAGGGTCCGGGTACTGAACTGGCCAGCCTGCAGTCCAGATCTTTCACCCATAGAAAACATTTGGCGCATCATAAAACAGAAGATACGACAAAAAAGACCTAAGACAGTTGAGCAACTAGAATCCTACATTAGACAAGAATGGGTTAACATTCCTATCCCTAAACTTGAGCAACTTGTCTCCTCAGTCCCCAGACGTTTACAGACTGTTGTAAAGAGAAAAGGGGATGTCTCACAGTGGGAAACATGGCCTTGTCCCAACTTTTTTGCGATGTGTTGTTGTCATGAAATTTAAAATCACCTAATTTTTCTCTTTAAATGATACATTTTCTCAGTTTAAACATTTGATATGTCATCTATGTTCTATTCTGAATAAAATATGGAATTTTGAAACTTCCACATCATTGCATTCCGTTTTTATTTACAATTTGTACTTTGTCCCAACTTTTTTGGAATCGGGGTTGTAGTTTTCAAGTTCTGCTCCAAAAACAAAACCTACCCCAAGACTAACCTGAGAGACTACAGTAAGTCTGAAAATTGTTTCCATGGAAACATGAAAAATAAAAATTTCTCAAATTTCTTAGTAAGAAAAGGCACATCTACATCACCTTGTTAACGTGTACCAAGTTTCAAATCCGTATCATGAATAGTTTTGGATATATGCCCCAGAAACGAACGTTGCTCTTAGAAACTAAGTCAAAATCTATTTTTTATGTAAAAATTTGAAAAATTTTTCCAAAAAAAATCCAAAATAGCAAAAGGCACCAGTTCATATGTTTCTTGATATGTCTACAAAGTTTCATGAAGATATCTTCAGTAGTTTTAAAGATATGGCCCGGAAATGAAAACGTGACCGGATGGACGGACTGAACCCATTTCTATAATAACACCATCCTGGAAAGAATAAACACCAAACCAGTGATATTAAGTATGATAATCATGAGGAAGCTGTGCTGCTATGGACATATCTCCAGAGACTATAATTCCCTAGAGAGAGATATCCTAGAAGGAGGAGCTGAAGACAGACGCTCCAGAGGCAGACAAAGGCTAACATGGATGGATAACATCTGGAAGTGGACTGGCCTCACTCCACAGGAGGCAAAAAGAAAGACAGCTGACGGGTCCAAATGGATGAAAACGGTCTCCGAAGCTCTAGAAGAGTATGGAATGAGATGATGGTGGGTACCACAAAGTTGGAAGGACACAATTGCACAGGATGTCTTTGTATGTTGTAGTATTACAACTTCCCTTCACTGGAATGAAGAGACCTAAAGATGTTCCAGTATGATGGCGCCCCTGTGCACAGCAAGGTCCATGGAGATATAGCTTGCCACGAAGAACCTGAGTGTCCTGCACAGAGACTTGACCTTAACCCTGCTGAACACCTTTGGGATGAATTGGAAATTAATTGCTTCCTCACCCAATATCAGTGCCTGACCTCACTAATGCTCTTGTAACTGAATGAACATAAATCCCCACAGCCAGCCTCCAAAATCTAGTGGAAAGGACAGAGGGCTTTGTGCTTTCTAGTTTCCCTGCAACATGACATGCCACATTTATTTATCTTCGAGAGAGGGGAAAAAAGAGACGCTGGGGAGGGAATGGCTATTTATAGCTGCTATAATGCAGTCATGTGGAAAAAAAATGAGTACATGGAAATTGTAGTCTTTTCTCAGCATGTTTAATCAAGCAAACATTTCCCTCTCTTTGATACAATGCCTACAGATAAAGGTCATGTACTTCAACAAACGACATAAAATTGCCATTTTGTTGTCATTCATAATTTAAATTACTGTAAAGGAGAACTGAACTCATTTTTAAACTTGCTTTATTTCTTAATTAACATGTTATTCAATTACGTTTTCGGTTTTAGTAACCTTATATCGTGACTCGTATTGGCAGCTAATTGCAATTAAATATTATACTTATCGGCCTATTCGGTTTTTAGCCGTGTTGAATTTAGTTCGCTTGGTCCACGGCAGGCGTCGCTTATCCGCGTGATCTTCATGAGACTTGTGCGAGACTTCGAAACATGACGTGTCAGCCAGGTGTCAGTGCCGCCATTTTGAAAACTGTTTTCCAAACGAAGTATTGCACAAAAACGAGTTGAAATGACGATTACTGCCTACTTTTTTCAAACTTTCCTGATTGCTATCAAAACAAGCAAAACTTCCAGCTCGATTACATCAGCATTCTTTTGACAACGTTGGCAGATGTTGGTCACTTTGATTTCTGCTGTACGTTTTACTTCCATCCTACAATGTCTCACACAGGTCTCAACGAATCTCGTTTACAGCCATTGCTTTGACATATGGACTGATATATTACAGAGCATATTTCAAACACTCAGAACTTGCTATAGCAGTGACAAAATAGCGAACAAAAATGCATTCCTGTATTTAATAAAACGAGAAATTGAATTTTGATAATAAAAAAATTGCCTTCAGTTCCCCTTTAAAAGAAATCAGTGGGGGGAAAAAAGTAAGTGTACCCTTATATTTATCTCACACTTTTTTTCAAGTCCATAAAATTAGACTTGGATGTTCCAGATTAGCTGCCATTGATTAGAACCTCCTGCAGGTGAAGGAGCAGGTGGAACCCGTCTTATTTAAACCTGACATTGAGGGTCTGGTGTTCTCTTTACTATTGAAGTGTGTGGCGTCGTCATGCCAAGATCTAAAGACCTTATACAAAAAGGTTGTGGATGCCTATGAATCTGGCAAGGGATTTAAAAAAGATCTCTGAGTGATTAGAAATGAATCATTCCACTATAAGGAAAATCCTGTACAAGTGGTATAGATTTCAAACAGCTGCCACTTTGTCCAGGACTGGCTGCCCCAGCAAATTCAGCCCAAGAGCAGATTGTTTGATGCTAAGAGAAGTCTACAAGAACCCCAGAATTTCATCACTGGATCTGCAGGTAACTCTTGCTCCCATTGGTGTGAAAGTATATACGTCTACAATCAGAAAAAGATTGGACAAATTTGACCTGCATGGGAGACGCAGAGATGCCAACATACACGATTTGGGCGTAGCAGCTACGGATTTGAAGCATAATTACGGTGCTACGCTTAGACCTGAAAATAATACATTTTTCAACCAGTTATGTCCATGTGTCAATCAAATCAACATATTTTCCGGACTGTTCACGTCACTGTTAACGCTGATTCGGATAATTCCAGGAATTCCTATATCCTTATGTTCGCTGCGCTGTGATTGGCTGAGAGGTGGCCTGATTCATGCTCTTGGCCAGTCAGATCGCGTGTTAAATGCAGTGCTAAGAAAACACACAGTAGTGATGCATAGACTTCCTGGAAGCAAACTGTCTTCGTCGGCCATGTTCCAGAACTGAACCTTTCAATTTCTCTCACACACAGGTATGAAAAGTGAAGACAGGCCATGGATTGTGAATGATGGAGTCTCCGCCTAAAAAGAAGAGGCTATGTGAATAGCAATTTCTCACTGAATATTAACTAGGCCGTGTATCGTACAATCGAAATTGGACAATCCCCATGCCTACTGTACTCTGTGTAGGTGTGATTTCAGCATACTGTACAGTAATCCATCCATCATGTATAGCCGCTTATCCTGTTCTACAGGGTCGCAGGCAAGCTGGATCCTATCCCAGCTGACTACGGGTGAAAGGCGGGGTACACCCTGGACAAGTGGCCAGGTCATCACAGGGCTGACACATAGACACAGACAACCATTCACACTCACATTCACACCTACGGTCAATTTAGAGTCACCAGTTAACCTAACCTGCATGTCTTTGGACTGTGGGGGAAACCGGAGCACCCGGAGGAAACGCACACGGACATGGAGAGAACATGCAAACTCCACACAGAAAGGCCCCTGTCGGCTGCTGGGCTCGAACCCAGGACCTTCTTGCTGTGAGGCGACAGTGCTAACCACCATGCCACCTTGTACAGTAATCCCTGCATTTATTTTCCTCAAAAAGTAGCTCAAAATGGCCTAGATTGCATCTCTGAGCTTCCCTGAAATTTGGTTTCTGGGGACCCCCAGACCCCTGGCCTAATAGAAAGCCTTGCTTCCCTCAGCTTCACCTTGCTGCGTTTGGAGGTACTACTCTTTTTCATTTGTCAATGTTGGCATCTCTGGAGGCGTGCCAGGAAAAGCCTTTGCTGTCCAAAAGGAACACCAAAGCAAGACTACAATTTGCCAATGAACATGGAGGCAAAGACTAGGCCATTTGGAAAAACATGCTCTGGACAGATGAATCAAATGTGTGGCACGGACCAACAATAGCTTTTCAGCAGAAGAACCTCTTACCAGTTGTGAAGCATGATGGTGGAAATGTTCTGGTTTGGGGTTGCTTCACTGCCTCAGGGACTGGGAAGCTTGCATTCATTGATTCAATGATGAATTCTGAATCATATCCAAGAGTGATTGAGGATAATGTAAGGCCATCTGTTCAAAGCTGAACCGAAAGTGGACCTTTGAACAAGATAATGATCCTAATAGTAGAGGACCTGAGTTAGATATGTTTACACATAATTCAGAAGAGGATAACTCAACTGTTATAGGCTAATTTGAACCCAAGGAACAACTTGGGATGTGTGCCAAAATCTCTATCCCGGGCGAACAGGCCAAAAATTACCAATCCAAGATGGCTGCCGGTACCCATATTGAAAATATCAATTTTTGAGCCACTCACCACAGAAGTATGTGCAATACCTCATTTTATGGGGTTTTGGGTATGGGGAATCCATTAGTGACATCATTTTCATGATTGAAGGAAAAGAGAACAAGCTATGGTCAACGGCAAGGTAAAAAAAAAAAAACAGCAAAAATGGAATTGAGAGACCTATGCACATAATTTAGGGGAGTATAAGAAAGCAAGCATTTGATTAATATAAAGAAATTGTATTTTCAATCATACTATTATGATCAATGGAATGTTAAAGTGAAAATTACAAAACTTATTACTTTAATAGGCAGCAATATCTTGAAAGCCTAAATGTTTAACAGCCAACAATACAACTTTTATCACCAGATTATTATTGTTTACAGTGGTGCTTGAAAGTTTGTGAACCCTTTATAATTTTCTATCTTTCTGCATAAATATGACCTAAAACATCATTAGATTTTCACACAAGTCTTAAAAGTAGATAAAGAGAACCCAGTTAAACAAATGAGACAAAAAAATATTATACTTAGTCATTTAGTTATTAAGGAAAATGATCCAATATTACATATCTGTGAGTGGCAAAAGTATGTGAACCTCTAGGATTAGCAGTTAATTTGAAGGTGAAATTAGAGTCAGGTGTTTTCAATCAATGGGATGACAATCAGGTGTGAGTGGGCACCCTGTTTTATTTAAAGAACAGGGATCTATCAAAGTCTGATCTTCACAACACATGTTTGTGGAAGTGTATCATGGCACGAACAAAGAAGATTTCTGAGGACCTCAGGAAAAGCGTTGTTGATGCTCATCAGGCTGGAAAAGGATACAAAACCATCTCTAAAGAGTTTGGACTCCACCAATCCACAGTCAGACAGATTGTGTACAAATGGAGGAAATTCAAGACCATTGTTACCCTCCCCAGGAGTGGTCGACCAACAAAGATCACTCCAAGAGCAAGGCGTGTAATAGTCGGCGAGGTCACAAAGGACCCCTGGGTAACTTCTAAGCAACCAAAGGCATCTCTCACATTTGGCTAATGTTAATGTTCATGAGTCCACCATCAGGAGAACACTGAACAACAATGGTGTGCATGGCAGGGTTGCAAGGAGAAAGCCACTGCTGTCCAAAAAGAACATTGCTGCTTGTCTGCAGTTTGCTAAAGATCACGTGGACAAGCCAGAAGGCTATTGGAAAAATGTTTTGTGGACGGATGAGATCAAAATAGAACTTTTTGGTTTAAATGAGAAGCGTTATGTGGTAGTATCATGGCTTGGGCCTGTTTTGCTGCATCTGGGCCAGGACGGCTTGCCATCATTGATGGAACAATGAAATCTGAATTATACCAGCAAATTCTAAAGGAAAATGTCAGGACATCTGTCCATGAACTGAATCTCAAGAGAAGGTGGGTCATGCAGCAAGACAACGACCCTAAGCACACAAGTCATTCTACCAAGGAATGGTTAAAGAAGAATAAAGTTAATGTTTTGGAATGGCCAAGTCAAAGTCCTGACCTTAATCCAATGGAAATGTTGTGGAAGGACATGAAGCGGGCAGTTCATGTGAGGAAACCCACCAACATCCCAGAGTTGAAGCTGTTCTGTATGGAGGAATGGGCTAAAATTCCTCCAAGCCGGTGTGCAGGACTGATCAACAGTTACTGGAAACGTTTAGTTGCAGTTATTGCTGCACAAGGGGGTCACACCAGATACTGAAAGCAAAGCTTCACATACTTTTGCCACTCACAGATATGTAATATTGGATCATTTTCCTCAATAAATAAATGACCAAGTATAATATTTTTGTCTCATTTGTTTAACTGGGTTCTCTTTATCTACTTTTAAGACTTGTGTGAAAATCTGATGATGTTTTAGGTCATATTTATGCAGAAATAGAGAAAATTCTAAAGGGTTCACAAACTTTCAAGCACCACTGTATGTGTCACATAAACCAGAGTCAGGAACATAAAGAGTAAAGCAATAATATTAATAATACCGGTGGCCATCTTGGATTGGTAATTTTCAGGCTGTTCGCCCCGGATAGCGATTTTTGGCACACATCCCAAGTTATTCCTTGGGGTCAAATTATCCTATAACAGTTGAGTTATCCTCTCCTAAATTATGTGCATACATGTCTAAGCCAGGTCCTAGACTATAAGCACACTCGCAAATCCATCAAGGAACGGCTCAAAAAGAAGAAATGGAGGGTTATGGAATGGCTTCCTCAAAGCCCGGATTTGAACCCTATTGAAATGTTGTGGTGAGATTTGAAAAGAGCAGTACATGCAAGAAAACCCCCAAACATCTTGCAACTGAAGGGATTTTGCATGGAAGAGCGGGCAGAAATTTCAGCAAGCCGATGCCTGTCAGAGACTGGTGGACCATTATGCTAAACCTCTACAAGAAGTCATTTCTGTAAAAGGGGGCAATGCTAGCTTTCTGACGCCAAGGATGTCCTTTTTTTTTATTTTAATTATGAATGACTGTCAGTTGTATGTGTTTGTTGGAGTATATCACCTTTTATCAGTAGGCACGGTACCAAAGAGAGTGAAAAGTTTGCTTGTTTAAATATCTCGAGGAAAGTCTACAGTTTTCATGAGACGTACTTGTTTTTTCACATGACTGTATAAGCGATAACAGGAAGTAACTTGTCTCATGGATCTTCCACAAAATTAAATGTCGCGCTAACTGGGGCGGCACGGTGGTGTAGTGGTTAGCACGGTCACCTCACAGCAAGAAGGTTCTGGGTTCGAGCCCAGCGGTCGGCAGGGGCCTTTCTGTATGGAGTTTGCATGTTCTCGCCATGTCGGTGTGGGTTTGCTCCGGGTGCTCCGGTTCCCCCCAAAGACATGCGGTTAGGTTAATATGGGATGGCCTTGGGCTGAGGTGCCCTTGAGCGAGGCACCTAACTCCCAACTGCTCCCTGGGCGCTGTTAGCATGGCTGCCCACTGCTCTGGGTATGTATGTGTGTGTGTTCACTGCTTCAGATGGGTTAAATGCAGAGAGGAATTTCACAAGTGTGTGATGAATAAAGTTGTGCTTTCTTTCTTTCTTTCTTTCTTTCTTTCTTTTCTTAAACAGTTGAAATTCCTGCGTCATTTGTTTGTTAATAAAATTCAAAATTGTTAGTCAATCACTGTGGAGTAAGAGTAATAAAACACTTCAGGATGTTCAGTTCTCAGAAAATAATCTCCTTCCGAGTGGTAACAGCAGCTGTGCTTCGAGACGGGCACCACCCCGTCCTAATTTCCTATAACAGCGTGCCTTATCCTGTTTTATCCCTAACTGTTTATACTTCTCTTGAGGCTGAGAGTACACGTATGTACCGTATAATTTCGTCTGGCATATTATCATGATTTTTTTTTTATTGCCGTCACAATCTTTTTTTTTTTTTAGAAATTGGTGAAAAACACCACCTTTAGTTGCCACCTGATTTCTCCCTCCTGCACTCTGACCATTTTAAGTCCATTAGGGTGAATGTAAATGCAAAGAAATGTGATTTTTCCCCCAAATTGCTGAAGCTGACACTTACGATACTGCACCTCAGAATACTACATAACATGACAGATTACATATCAAACAAGAGCTTCAAGCTTGCACGCCCTTTTAAGTTGAACTAGCATCCACTTAACTGCTCAGAATAGGGCAAAATTATATAGTGTTGGCATCAAGTGGCTGCAAACTAATGGCCATGTAATGTAGGAACAGGCTTTTTTGTTGTCAGTAGCCTGGAGTGAATATACTTTTCTCACATTTCTCAGTCCGAAGCTGTAGGAAATCTGTCTCTGATCCATCACCGTCTCTAGACCCCTAATGTTTTCAGTGGTGGCACTGAACACTCAATAGCACTTTCTCGCTGAATATTAACTAGGCCGTGTATTGTGTATCGTGTATAGATATTCTGTAATACTGGCATAAAGAAGACACCTCAGTATTCCAGCTTTAATGATTTACACTGAATCGAATAAAGCTGGCATGAAGTCGCGCAAGCGTGTGTTTTTACATTGCACCCGAGAGCATCAGTGTCTAGAGTGACGTATCTATGCGCTGGAAATACCCCGATCATAGCGGCGTTGCTTTCAAAACAGCGGCAGGTGAACTGAGTTGTTGACATGCTTTGGTTAGCCGTGCATATTTATACCACTCTTCAAACACAAGCAAAGTTGCTGAGCAGCATATGCAACGTGTAATCACTTCTGTTAAATAATTCACATTTAAGGGAAGTAACAGCCTCATTATACAGTACTGTGTAAAAGTCTTAGGCACCCTATTTTTTTTTCCAGACAAACTTGGTTATATATTTCTATTTTATAACTTCTACATTATCGAGTCAGCACAAAAACATTTTAGAGTCCAAACGTTCGTCTTCCAGCACACAATTAAATGTTACAGAAATAAAAAGTTTGTACCTGAGCAGCATGGTGGTGTAGTGGTTAGCACGGTTGCCTCACAGCAAGAAGGTTCTGGGTTCGAACCCAGCAGTTGGTGAGGGCCTTTCTGTGTGGAGTTTGCATGTTGTCTGCGTGGGTTTCCTCCAAAGACATGTGGGTTGGGCTGAGGTGCCCTTGAGCAAGGTACCTGACCCCTGACTGCTCCCTGGGCACTTTGTGTGGCTGCCCATTGCTCTGTGTGTTCACTGCTTCAGATGGGTTAAATACAGAGGATGAATTTCACTGTGCTTGAGTGTGCATGTGACAAATAAAAAGGCTTCTTCTTCTTTCTTCATATTACATCAGAGACCACTTTTCAGATTAAAAAAGAAAATATAGTGAATGCTCTTGGGTTATGGGGCAAAATTAAAGGAAATAGCTTGCAAACAAACAAATTGAGCTAAACATCAGTCTTTATGTCTGCCCTTTATTTAAAAAAAAAGCTGCATGTTGAATTTGTTCTTAATGATATAATCACTAAAATGATAAAAATAGACGAGACTATTTTTTTGTCAGGGAGGCCGCCATAACTCCATCGTGCATGATGTCATTTTCCTTGAGCACAGCGGAGGTGTACAAGTGCATCCTATATGAGACTATAATATAATGTTATGGTCTAGCGTGACTTCTTGGTCAATTTGTTTGCATTTCTACACAAAAATTATGGCAATGCAGGATTAGAAAAGGAATCAGAATAAAGTCGTGGCTAGTTTATTGCCTGTTTAGTTTAAAAATATATATATTTCCCTGCTTATCTTCCATGTGTTTGATGCTTGACACGGCAGTGTTTTGTGGTGAAACAAAGTCGGGATCACGCCTGGCTTCTCGTGTCTCGCTTCTTCCCAGTGATTTTTTTTTTCATACAAGTCCTCCACAAAACAATCTTCTGTAAAATGCTCACTGCACAATCTGCTGCTTTTTCCAGGAGTAAAGTTTTCTCACTTTACTTGATGAAGCCACTCGGCCAAACGTCTTGGATCCAGGATGGAATGAAGAAGACGTGCGGAATCCTACGTGACGCAGTGCCACACTCACTTTCACCTCCTAATACTGTACATCCCTGTATCTGGCTAATCCAGTGTGGCCGTGCCTGGGGAAATGGCCCAATGGACTGATGTTACAACTTGAACACATTTTTTAAGCTAAAGTCTGCTGATTTTTTTTCCTCTAGAACATCCTGTATTAATGTATAATGATGACATTTCATAACCCTGTAGTTTCAAAATTTCCTGGTTAATCACTTTAAGAAGCGAGTGTGACAGTGTCCAGAAGAACTGTGGCTGGTTCTGTAAGATGCTCAGTAAAACCTACAGCTCATTTCCTTATCAAACTGCACTCACTGTTCCTCAGACTACTATTTTATTCTTTAAAGCAAAGGGTCGTCTCACACCAAATATTGACTTTGTTTCATTTATTATGGCTTACTGCTGTTTATAGTAGTTTTTTTATGTTGAAACATTTCATTTCAGTATATTTTAAGCCATTTTTGGTTGACAGCATTTCATTAAACGTGCCTAAGAATTTTGCACAGGACTGTATATAGCATCTCATCTCATCTCATTATCTCTAGCCGCTTTATCCTGTTCTACAGGGTCGCAGGCAAGCTGGAGCCTATCCCAGCTGACTACGGGCGAAAGGCGGGGTACACCCTGGACAAGTCGCCAGGTCATCACAGGGCTGACACATAGACACAGACAACCATTCACACTCACATTCACACCTACGGTCAATTTAGAGTCACCAGTTAACCTAACCTGCATGTCTTTGGACTGTGGGGGAAACCGGAGCACCCTGTATATAACATTTGTGTCCTTTTAGTCAAGCCGGAGGGGAGAAAAGTCTGCAACATGTTTGTGCAATCAGAAATATGTCGGAGGAGAAAGTCAAGAGAATTAGGAAGTGATTTGAGGCAGAATCCGTGCTGGTCTCGGAAAGAAGAACGTCAGTGTCAAAAACATCACACCCCTGTTCCGCCATGTCGGCTGTTCCTTTTAGAAGAAGAAGAAGAAGAAGAACAGCAACTTTATTCATCACACACTTGTGAAATTCCTCTCTGCATTTAACCCATCTGAAGCAGTGAGCAATGAGCATACACACATACCCAGAGCAGTGGGCAGCTGTGCTAACAGCACCCATGGAGCAGTTGGGAGTTAGGTGCCTCACTCAAGGGCACCTCAGTCCAAGGCCGTCCCATATTAACCTAACCGCATGTCCTTGGCAAGTGGGAGAGGAAACCCACGCAGACACGGGGAGAACATGCAAACTCCACACAGAAAGGCCCCCGCTGGCCGCTGGGCTCGAACCCAGAACCTTCTTGCTGTGAGGCAACCACTACACCACCATGCTGCCCTTTTACACAGACGTCGATTCCGGCTCTGTTACTACCAATCGTTCCGGCTCGGAAACGGAACACCGCAGACCCCCTGTTCCACAATTGTACGTTTTATACAGAACACGAGGTGGAATAAAGGCGTAAGATTCCCGCCCTGAACAGTATACGTAAAAGGGGTTATTATTTCAGCACGGGTTCTCATCTCATTATCTCTAGCCGCTTTATCCTTCTACAGGGTCGCAGGCAAGCTGGAGCCTATCCCAGCTGACTACGGGCAAAAGGCGGGGTACACCCTGGACAAGTCACCAGGTCATCACAGGGCTGACACACAGACAACCATTCACACTCACTTTAGAGTCACCAGTTAACCTAACCTGCATGTCTTTGGGGGAAACCGGAGCACCCAGAGAGAACATGCAAACTCCACACAGAAAGGCCCTCGCCAGACCTGGGGCTCGAACCCAGGACCTTCTTGCTGTGAGGCGACAGCGCTAACCACTACACCACCATGCCGCCCTTCAGCACAGGTTGTTTTGAAAAAATTAAGTGACTCTTCATCACTTTTGCATCCAACAAAAAGAAAAGCTGTGTTTATAAAATCTGGCATCACACAAGCTTGGGGATGGGGATATCTAATAACGTTGCACATTTCTAGTTGCTGTCAGCAGCACTATTGTAGCAAGGACATGCAGTCGAGGTCTTCATGGGCCAAGATTGGAGTGCAGGAGAGAAAATCAGCCCACAAAACCCCCTTTCATCTTCCTGCGAAAGTTACTTTTCTGCATCTGGAGAATATTAAATTGGAGGAACTAGGTGACTTTAGAGCAGTTACGACTTGAGTTTCTGCAGGCAGAAGGACAGAGCTTATGTAGGTGGTGGTTGAAGCGAGGACAAGGAAAGGTGGAAGGGATGAAAGAATGACATGCAGGTTAAAGTGAGAAAAGGCAAGTGTGAGAAATGAGCAGCGCATGGGAAAGGGGAGGATGCAGTGAGTGCAATAGGGCAGATGAGGGATGAGCATGCTCCAGAGGTGGTAGAGGTACAGACAGAGACAATGATGAAGTGGAGGGAGGAAGAATAATAGATGAGGACAATAAAAGTGCATTAGAGTGGTGGCTGTGTGAGTGGGAGAGAAGTTGTGAACCTGGAGAGTTGTGGTGGGTTGGACCATGCTACACAGGTGACAAGGATTGTCACTGCCTTTCTGTCCTTTCTCTCATTATCAACGCGTCTCTCCTGGCATAATGCCAGCACGGTTATGTCCGCTTCATTTAAATCACCACGGTAGAGCTGTTAATCCCAGCTCCAAGGTTTTTGGTTTTTTTTTTTTTCGTAAGCTGTTAAATGATGCCTATCTAACACAAGGATTGCACATTCGTGTACAGCAAGCCATAACCATAGGAATAATTTCAAGCACCATGTTTGGGCCACAGTGCATTTTTAGCTCATCTGGCCTATGAGCGTCACGGCCGTCGTTCACAATTCAGTTAAATCGTATCTCCTCTGTCATTCTCTAGCAGGGCTTTTCAAAGTGTGGGGTGCAGAGTTCTTCAGGGGGGGGCGCAACGTGAGAGAAAAAATGGATCGATTTTTAGTACCTGAAGCTACAGGGAGTGAGGAGACGGCCAAGCAAAAAAACAGAGCCTCCAGGATGTTGCGATTTGCAACTTCAGCGCAAATTCAACCAATCCCCGCGAATTCAGGGCGGTGTTGCAATTATATCCAATCACCGCAACTTTCCCGCAAATTTGACCAATCGTTGGCGTTGTCTTGAGGTGACATCGACAAACTACCTTCCGCCTTACTTCCGGATGTCTATGTTCAAGAGAAGCAGCATGCACGCAGTGTTGCCAGATTGGCGGTTTCAAGTGCATTTTGACGGGTTTTGAACATATTTTGGAATGGAAAACATCAGCAGTATCTGGCAACATTGCATGATGTGCGAGTCAGTGTTTATGTCGGCTTAAATTCTGTTGCTGAAAGTGTATTATGTTTACAGTGAAGGACTGTGTGCACTTTATTTTTTTTTTACTTAATACAAGAAATTAATGGATGCCAACATTTTTGCCAAAATGGTATTTTATTTTCCATTGTTTAGGCAGCTTCAGCATCATACTGTGAGATTCTGTTCAAATTGTTTTTTTTTCTTCTATGAAGCCTGAGCCATTTATTTTATTAGTTTATAATTACTGTTTAATTTAGTCTTCAGGAGAGACTGCCTGCACACAGTACTAGTATTAATAGTTTTTTTTCTTACATGAAAGCTGAGGCATTTATATTATATTTTAAGGTAACTTCATGTTGTGCTGTGAGGTTCTATGCACTTTAACTTTTGAACCAACAGGTGCATTTGGATAAGTAAAGCCTATTTTTCTGCATTTTTGTAGTCCTGGTAATCTTTTATATTGGTAAAGTTGTTTATAGGACCATTTCTCAGTGTCTTTCTTTTTTTTAATCAATAGTTTTTCAGTAATAACTTAATATTTAACGTATCATTCAATTTTAATCACAAAAAGAGAAAATCGCAACAATTTCTCGCAACTTTCACTTCCTCCCGCAATGTAATCACAACAAAAACCTAAACACCGCAACTTTCATCGCAATTTTTTTTGGAAACCCCCGCAACATCAGACATTTTAGCCCGCAACAATCACAAAAAAGGCCCGCGGAATCCTGGGGGACTGAAAAAAGAAGGAAGTATGACCACGATTATTTAAAGTTTGGATTTTCATGGACTGGATCTGAAGATGCTCCACTGCCACAGTGTGTTGTCTGCCAAGAGGTGCTAGCTAACGATGCTATGAGATGTTTAAAATGTGTAAAACAAGATGTTTTAAAAAGCACAGATGTTTAAAATGTGAAAAAGAAAAAAATAATGTGTACAACAACCATTTTTTTTAAATACGAATGGAACATTAAGTATAGCAACAACAAAAATTGTAAGGGGGGGCGCTGTTGTTTATTTGCTCTCCGAGGGGGGGCTGACTCTCCCACACTTTGAAAACCCCTGCTCTACGGATTTCTGTTCCGATTGTTTTGTTTGAAAGAACTCATCACGCCACACAAAACTTGGTTGGGTTTTTTTATCTTTTTTTTTTTTTGCTAAAAAGTTAGTAATTAGGCCAAATTAACGCATTTTCCAGGCCTCTCACTAGAATTTTTTTTTTATCTCTTCTCTCATTTCTCATCCAATTCCAATTCTGATCGATGCTTTGGGTAGATCTTCTCTTGAGGAACAAAAGTTGGCCATTTTGTTGATTTTCTTGTTGCAAACAATTTGTTCCCAACTTTTGTTTATTTTCAGTTAAATCATCCATCCATCATCTGTAGCCGCTTATCCTGTGCAGGGTCACGAGCAAGCTGGAGCCTATCCCAGCTGACTACGGGCGAAAGGCGGGGTACACCCTGGACAAGTCGCCAGGTCATCACAGGGCTGATACATAGAGACAAACAACCATTCACACCAATTAACCTAACCTTTGGATTGTGGGGGAAACCGGAGCATACCCATGTGGACAACATGAAAGCTCCACACTGAAAGGCCCTCGTCGGCCATTGGGCTCGAACCCAGAACCTTCTTGCTGTGAGGCAACAGTGCTAACCACTACACCACCGTGCCGCCCTAAATTGTGTCTCCTTCCTCAGTTCTCAATGGATTTCAGTTCTGATTGTTTTGTTTGAAAGAACCAGTACTTCTGCACAAAACTTGGTCATTGTATTGTCAAATTTTTGCCAACGAACTGCTAATTAGGTCGACTTTACGAATTTTGGGACTTCTCATTAGAATTGTATCTCCTCTCTCATTTCTCACCCGATTTCAGTTCTTATTGATGTTTTGGGTAGATCTTCCTTCGGGGAACAAATCTTGGTCATTTGTTTGTTTATTTTCAGTTAAATTGTATCTCCTCCATCAGTTCTCAATGGATTTCAGTTCTGATCATTTTACTTGAAAGAACTTGACCTTCTGCACAAAACTTGGTGATTGTATTGTCAATTTTTTGCTAACAAATTAATTAGGTTGACTTACATTTTCTTCTGACTAGAATTGTATCTCATCTCTCATTTTTCATGCGAATTCAGTTCTGAGTGATGTTTTGGGTCGATCTTCCCTCAGGGAACAAAATTGAGTCCTTTTTGTAAACAATTAGTTGGTCCTCGCTCACATTGTCGCATTTTCAGTTCTGTTTGATGTTTTGGTAGCCATGGTTGTTTTGATGACAGACCAGATGAGCTACTACGTTCTTGACATTCTGGTATTCGTTCATCTTCAGAAACCTCCACTTTATCCTGGTCGGGGTGAATCCTGGGAAAATTGATGAGAGGAAGGAAGCTGAATGAGATGCCAGTTGATCATTGTACACCACACATATACACGTTCACATCTAAGGGTAATTTAACATTGCCAGTCCACTGACTAGCATGTTCTTTTGGGGGAAACTGGAGAACTATGGGAACCTGATATAGACGAGTTGAATATGAAGCTGAAGCTGTGAGAAGCAATGCAACACCAGCATGCCACTCAAGGCCACACTGGAGAGAGGGCTAATCTTCATATAGTGTCCCGCAATCCTTCCTACACACACTCTGTGTGGGCTGTCGCTTCTAACAGGTCTCATCTGCAGGCATATAAACTACCTGTCATGCAGCCTCTTCCTATTGAATTCATATCAGAAAGGAAAACAAAGGAGGGCTGAGGTCAGATGGATCGTTTTTAAATTATTCATAAGCAACTCTTCCCCTGCCGCCGTCTTCAGCCGCTGTTGGCCAGCGTGAATTGTACACTGCCATCAAGGGCATCTGTCACACTTTCACTGATATGAAAGACAATATAGAAGAGCGAAAACAAATCTTTGAAATGTCATTGATTTATTGTATCACTGAGTGTATTTTCATTTGCTTATTTCATCTGTCTGGAGAATTGTGTGGATTTTTTTTTCTTTTATATGAAACCATTTACTGTCATGAGGGGCATAAATGTTTCATCTGTAGAATTACCCCTTGGCTGATGCTTTAGCTGCTTTTTAAATTAAATTTTCTTTGCATAATTGATATGGACCATTTTGCGTGCACTCGGTAGTCTTTTAGCACTGGGTAATTTGGGGCAAAGGCTTTTGATTCGTCTTTCACTAAGGTCTGCCTGAGCCGATATCTCACTCTATCTTTGTTTCCTTTGTTCTCTGTCTGTATTATTCATTTCTTCAGAAACAGCTCGCCGCACTGGGCGTGGTCGATGCCTGGGACCAGAAAGTGGCAGATTTCTCAGGGCTTGGGAAGGGAAAGCTTCATCTCGGGGATGTTCGTCATTGGGCTTCCCTGGAACTGGAATCTGATTCAGGCACTAAGGACAGCGTAGACAAGGAAGAGCATGTGGAGAAACCCAAACTTTTCTACGCAGATCATTCCTTCATTATCCTGGTGAAGGATAACAGCACCGGAGCTCTGGTGATGCTGGGTGCCCTGGATCTGGCAGAAGGGGATGCGCTGCATGATGAGCTGTAGAGGACGGATGATGTATGGATGTTGTTTTAGAATATCTCTTCAGTTTTTACTGACGCAAGAAAATGGCTCATCAAAGACCGTGGCATATAAGCCATTTGTCCAGTGACAATATATGTATATATTCCACGAAATCAAGTTGTACATGAGATGATAGCCGATAGCATAGCGCCGAGTTGGCTATAATCCATGTATGACGAGATTGAGTGGAATAACTGTTTTATTCTATCCACATTCACTGGATTTTGAGAAACAGGGCATTTTTATTTTTTGCAAATTCAATAAATAAAAACTTGATACGAAACATCCGACAAAATAATTTCCGCTTAGTATGTAAAGAAACCAGTGAAATGACAGGAGCAATTTGTGAAAAATGCTAAAATAGAAATTCTTCAAAAATAAAAGACATTCTTCCCGTCAAATACTTTTATTCCATATTTTGTTTCTTTTTTTGTATTTTGGGGGGTTTTCATTTTGAATAGAGTTTTTATTTCGCCCTCGGTTGGTTCAGCAAAATGCTCCGCCATTTTGTTTTCTTCTTTTTTTGGCGGTTGGCAAACCAACTTAAAAGGTGCATTACCACCACCGACTGGGCTGGAGTGTGGAACAGGAGATATTGGGGGAGGGAAGAGAAACTATATTATTTTATTTAGCTATTTCTGTTTCTTTTAAATACTTGATAACAAAGTGATGTATCTGACTTGATGCGCTCCACCATTTTGTTTTTCTCTACTCACGGTATATGAGCTGATAGCTGAGCAGTAGAGTAGCCAATCAGAGCACGCAACTGCTCATATCCAGTGAATGTGGATATAATAAATATATATGTATTTATTATGAAATATGGAAAGTGATGAGTGAGTAATTATAGGTGCAATTTTACAATACTATGAGTAGAAAAGAAAGACATGATTAAGGGTTGGTAGAAACTCATATTATTTCTAACACCTATCGAGCTCCATTAAACGTGCAAAGAAGAGCTAATGGAAGGTGTAAAACGATTTATTAGAGCTTAGAAAACCTCGGCGAACAATTTCACCCAGGCTGAACCTGGAACTCATTCCATTATTGTAACAAACGGGCTCACCATGAACGCACACCAGGTATTCACACACTGATAGCCCCCCTGAGAGATTAATCCTTTCACACTTGTGAAATATTCAGTGAATTGTTCTCATATCTCTCTGTGATAGTGTGCCACTTTTACTTATATTCATATTGGCATTTCAACACTTCTCCTTCTTTCATTTTAACACTCGGAGATCTAAAGACTCACTCAACACGGCAACGTGATCTTTTCTACTCAAAACAATTCCTTAACACTGATAGTCTCAAAGTCGGCAAGCTTTTCCAAACCAAAGCCAAAGGGTGCATTTACTTTCTCACCACACACCTCTCGCAGAGTAAATAACCTGACAGTTACATTGAACTCTGGCATGGGATGGGCTTGTTCTTTCTCTCTGTCTTTCAAGTTGTTGCCAAATAGATTGGGAGCTCCAGGGGGTCAGGCTCTAAGCTGGCATGCCAATTCCCACTCCCGGAGCAGTCCCCTGGGAGAAAGATTGCTCAACCAAGCTGTTATTGATGGGATCAGCGTAATACTAATGACGCTAATGACTCGAGACCACTGTCTCCACCACAGGCAGATGATAAACCTTTAATCTTTTAATGCCTCTCCGGATCAATGGATGCTGTGCTCTTGTGACACCGTTGGCTGTTTTGAGTGGTTAAGAATTACACTTAAAGTGCTTTTTGTGTTTTGTTTTTTAATGTAGTGTTATAATGTGTGATCTTCTTCTTTCGGCTGTTCCTGCTAGGGGTCGCCACAGCGGATAACGTCCCTCTATCTCCTCCTGTCCTCCGTATCTTTTTCTGTCACACCAACCATCCTCATGTCCTCCTTCACCACATCCATAAATCTCATCTTTGGTCTTCCTCTTTTCCTTCTACAGTGGTGCTTGAAAGTTTGTGAACCCGTTAGCAATTTTTATATTTCTGCATAAATATGACCCAAAACATCATCAGATTTTCACACAAGTCCTAAAAGTAGATAAAGAGAACCCAGTTAAACAAATGAGACAAAAATATTATACTTGGTCATTTATTTATTGAGGAAAATGATCCAATATTACATATCTGTGAGTGGCAAAAGTATGTGAAGCTTTGCTTTCAGTATCTGGTGTGACCCCCTTGTGCAGCAGTAACTGCAAATAAACATTTCCGGTAACCGTTGATCAGTCCTGCACACCGGCTTGGAGGAATTTTAGCCCATTCCTCCGTACAGAACAGCTTCAACTCTGGGATGTTGTTGGGTTTCCTCACATGAACTGCTTGCTTCAGGTCCTTCCACAACATTTCGATTGGATTAAGGTCAGGACTTTGACTTGGCCATTCTAAAACATGAACTTTATTCTTCTTTAACCATTCTTTGGTAGAACGACTTGTGTGCTTAGGGTCGTTGTCTTGCTGCATGACCCACCTTCTCTTGAGATTCAGTTCATGGACAGATGTCCTGACATTTTCATTTAGAATTCACTGGTATAATTCAGAATTAATTGTTCCATGGCTTTCTCCTTGCAACCCTGCCATGCACACCATTGCTGTTCAGTGTTCTCCTGATGGTGGACTCATGAACATTAACATTAGCCAATGTGAGAGAGGCCTTCAGTTGCTTAAAAGTTACCCTGGGGTCCTTTGTGACCTCGCCGACTATTACACGCCTTGCTCTTGGAGTGATCTTTGTTGGTCGACCACTCCTGAGGAGGGTAACAATGGTCCTGAATTTCCTCCATTTGTACACAATCTGTCTGACTGTGGATTGGTGGAGTCCAAACTCTTTAGAGATGGTTTTGTAACCTTTTCCAGCCTGATGAGCATCAACAACGCTTTTTCTGAGGTCCTCAGAAATCTCCTTTGTTCGTGCCGTGATACACTTCCACAAACATGTGTTGTGAAGATCAGACTTTGATAGATCCCTGTTCTTTAAATAAAACAGTGCCCACTCACACCTGATTGTCATCCCATTGATTGAAAACACCTGACTCTAATTTCACCTTCAAATTAACTGCTAATCCTAAAGGTTCACATACTTTTGCCACTCACAGATATGTAATATTGGATCATTTTCCTCAATAAATAAATGACCAAGTATAATATTTTTGTCTCATTTGTTGAACTGGGTTCTCTTTATCTACTTTTAGGACTTGTGTGAAAATCTGATGATGTTTTAGGTCATATTTATGCAGAAATATAGAACATTCTAAAGGGTTCACAAACTTTCAAACACCACTGTATCTGGCAACTCCATCTCAAGCATTCTTTTCCCAATATACCCTGGATCTCTCCTCTGTATGTGTCCAAACCATCTCATTTTCACCTCTCTCACTTTGTTTCCAAGCCGTCCTATATGCGCAGTCCCTCTAATATATTCGTTTCTCATCCTGTCCAAGTTTGTCACTCCCAATGAAAATCTGCATCTTCAGTTCAGCCTCCTGTCTTTTTGTCAGTGCCACTGTCTCCAAACCGTACAACATCGCTGCTCTTTCTACTGTCTTCCACACTTTCCCTTTCACTCTTGCTGGAAACCTTCTGCCACAAATCACTCCCGACACTCTCCTCCATCCATTCCAACCTGCTTGCACTCTCTTCTGCACTCTCCATTACTTTGTACAGTTGACCCCAGATATTTGAACTCATCTGCTTATTCCTTGTAGGTGTACCATTCCACTGTCCTCACCCTCATTCACACACAGGTACTCACTCCATCTTTCTCCTATTGACTTTCATTCCCCTTCTCTCTAGTGTATACCTCCATGTCTCCAAGTTTTCTTTCACTTGCTCCCTGTTCTCACTACAGATCACAATATAATTAAATGTGTTGTGTTGTGCGTGTATATAAACAAGATGTTACTAGACTATTGGTATTACCGTATTGCCAATATACTGTTTGGTAATGGTATTATTTCAATTAATGTCAGAATAAAGTGGCTTACAACAGAGTTGTTGTTTATTGGTTTTTGTTAACAGGGACCATGCACAACTCAGCTGTTGCACCAGAGTTAGCCATAAGCTAATTTTCATCTGTGGTCCCTGGGCAGGTAATGTAAAAGCACTCACAAAACAGTACAATACAGACACTTCAAAACAACAGTTAACCACAACAAGTAACAATACAGTATCGCATATACGGTAAACATCATACAAAACATACACTACACGGTCACGGTGATCAGTTCCACACAAAGATCAATGGTCACATGATTGATTTGTCTTGAGCCATGTTTTATGTGTTGTTTTAAAAATACTAAAACTTGTGCAATTTCTGATATGGGTGGGAATAGAGTTCCATTTTTCTGCTGCTCTGACTGAAAATGCTGATTGGCCAAAGGCAGTTTTCCTGAATTTGGCCAAACAGTCACCTCTCACTGATGCCCTGGAGGCCCTGGAGTTGCCTCTACAGAATGACACACAGTTTTTAAGCAGTGGTGGAGCAAGATCATGAATTAATTTAAACATTAAGCACATATCTGCAAAAAACAAGGAAACTATCAAAAGTCAGAAGATTCCATCTGTCCATAACCACTTATCCTGTGCAGGATCGCAGGCAAGCTGGAGCCTATCCCAGCTGACTATGGGCGAAAGGCGGGGTACACCCTGGACAAGTCGCCAGGTCATCACAGGGCTGACACATAGACACAGACAACCATTCACACTCACATTCACACCTACGGTCAATTTAGAGTCACCAGTTAACCTAACCTGCATGTCTTTGGACTGTGGGGGAAACCGGAGAACCCGGAGGAAACCCACGCGGACAACATGCAAACTCCGCATAGAAAGGCCCTCGCCGGCCACGGGGCTCAAACCCGGACCTTCTTGCTGTGAGGTGACAGTGCTAACCACTACACCACTGTGCCACCCTCCTTGTTGGGTGTTTTTTTTTTTAATCCAGAATTTTCACAGATTGTTTGTAAAGGGTGCATAATGGTTTCCATATAGTCATGTTTGCCTGGGACCAGCTTGTAGAACATTATGCCGGATCGTGGCGTTTGGGGTCTAATGTGTCTAAAATTCATCAAATAGATAATTATATTGTGCAGAATCATGAAATGTATTGATTTATGGTAACCTAAAGGTGTAGATATATGTAAATGTACTGTGTCCTTAAATAAACTTTTAAAGGAGATACGCAGAACCTTTATTTTAAATAAATTTCTGAGTGGATAGTATCTCCATCTCTTGTATGCTGCATAAATGGGAATAAAAAATATATATATTTGAGAGTTAAAATCAAGTGCAAAGTTGGCATTCGAGCTGCTCCGCTGAGCCAGCCAGCCCTGAGTGTGTGACGTCACAGCAGGAACCGGTTTTAAAGGAACAGTCCACCGTACTTCCATAATGAAATATGCTCTTATCTGAATTGAGACGAGCTGCTCCGTACCTCTCCGAGCTTTGCGCGACCTCCCAGTCAGTCAGACGCAGTCAGACGCGCTGTCACTCCTGTTAGCAATGTAGCTAGGCTCAGTATGGCCAATGGTATTTTTTGGGGCTGTAGTTAGATGCGACCAAACTCTTCCGCGTTTTTCCTGTTTACATAGGTTTATATGACCAGTGATATGAAACAAGTTCAGTTACACAAATTGAAACGTAGCGATTTTCTATGCTATGGAAAGTCCGCACTATAATGACAGGCGTACTAACACCTTCTGCGCGCTTCGGCAGCACATTGATACGGAGCTCAGATATCAATGCGCTGTCGAAGCGCGCAGAAGGTGTTAGTACGCCTGTCATTATAGTGCGGACTTTCCATAGCATAGAAAATCGCTACGTTTCAATTTGTGTAACTGAACTTGTTTCATATCACTGGTCATATAAACCTATGTAAACAGGAAAAACGCGGAAGAGTTTGGTTGCATCTAACTACAGCCCCAAAAAATACCATTGGCCATACTGAGCCTAGCTACATTGCTAACAGGAGTGACAGCACGTCTGACTGCGTCTGACTGACTGGGAGGTCGCGCAAAGCTCGGAGAGGTACGGAGCAGCTCGTCTCAATTCAGATAAGAGCATATTTCATTATGGAAGTACAGTGGACTGTTCCTTTAAGGCCGAGGCCTTTTACAGCTATAGACCAAAGTCATATAAATAAAAATTTATGGTGAAAGTAAGAAATCCCGTTACCGACTTGCTCAACTAAGACTGATTTGACTTCACTGATTGTGGGTTGACTCTCATTAAAACGGGATAGGTGTTATAACTTATGTAACATACATGTACATGCATGCATTTTCACTGATAAAATGTAAAAGGCTAATTAAATAATCAGATGAACTGAGAATTACATTCTGAAGCAAATTAAATCATCTTATACTGGTAACTTAAACACACAATACAAGTTACATGTATTAATCTAAATGCAGGTAAACAACGTGTTGTTTTTGTTGTTTTGTATCCAAAAGAGAGTCGGAGCTTACCCGTCTGTGTTCTCGCTTATTGAAGGCCGATCTTGTGGCCGATTGTTTTGAAACAATCTGACTTTCAGTTGTTTGTTCAGTTCTCCGTTCATTCACTTCTTCCACGTAAGGGCGAGATGACAGCAATACCCAGCGCAGAAATTAGACGGCTGCTCCAATCATTCTCCATTTTCTCCATACTGAGTACTCCGCCATTACTGCTCGGCTCAGGCAATTACTAAAACCCGGGATGGGGTGTCTCCGGTTTTAGCGACAACTGCGGGGAGGTCACTGCCCGAGCGATATGTCCCGTCCTGTTCCGTCCCGTGTTTTAGCAACAACCCTCGCCTCACTCCAGGAGAACTGGTGCAATTGAACTCACTTTCCTTTAAAAAAAATAAAATAAATAATTTCCTTTTCTTGTTTTATTTTTCTTTAATTGTTGGTACTGCACCCTCTCTCAATACAGGCTTATAACCAACACTCCTCAACAGATCAGAGGTTTCATACGAGTCTTCAGTAAAATGTGCAGAGCAGAGGAGAGACCACTTCGTAGGCGCCCAATCTGCCCGTGGATTTCTCACAAAATGCGTCCAAATCTTTGCAGTTTGAACATTCTTGGGCCATACATGCAACATAAATCTACCTTCTGTCGTGTTGCTGCACCGGCCAGCAACACATCTATGTGGCATGGTGATAAATTAGCTCAAAATGGAGGATCGGAGTTGCAGTCAGCTCTGTGTTTTAGTATAGCGGAAATGGCAATGAGACCGATAGACTTCCTGCTGTGACGTTACGGACGTCAAGGTCATTCACTCGGACCACTACCGATATGAATCACTTTAATCATAAAAATGACTATATTAGATTTATTGTTAACGCTTAAAACTATTTCTGTGCCATTCTTGAGGTCTCAAGGCATTTCCAGATGAAGGTGAGGCCATGGCTCTGTGTATCTGCTTTAAATAGTTATAAAGAGACAGGGCTGGAGTCAAATAACCAGCTGTTATGCTAGATCTAGTGAAATCTAATTTTTAAAAAGATTCATGAATTAGAAGTATCATTGGGACTCAATCACCACCTTTAATATTTCCATGAGTAAGCTTTCAGGGTTTTATTATTTTTTTTTTTCAGTTACTTTCAGATGCATCAATGCCTTTGTCTGGAAGCACACAAGCTTTGAAATGACTTATTTCTGAAGGCAAGGAGTATTTGTTACTTTTGGATTATTCTTCCTCTCTTAGGAGTTTTGAAAGTATAAACATGTTCTACATTTGTCCACGTCTTGGGGAAACATCAAGGAATCAACCTGGAGGTAATCTCTGTTCTTCTCAGCTAGCGAAAGCATCCCCGAGATAGCTGTCTAACATCCTGCAGCAGTTCCCTCAACTAAATACTTTGTCATTTAGCATATGGAACCAGATGCAGTTTGCCTTTACAAATGCACAAACAATTTATTTAGGCTATGAGCAATCATTTGGATCTAGTTAGTGATGATTAGCATACGGAGAACGTATACACACAAGTTATGGGGGCAGAGAGCTCCTGAGTGCAGGTGTGTTTGCGTGGGGAGAGATGAGGCGAATACATTCGGGGGCTTATGCGGAGAGCCTGTGGCTGTTCAGTGAGCGTGCATCAGTTCTGCTCATTTCTGCATTAGCACCCTTGCTGACTCACCTTCCCATTCTATCCAAATCACACAGAGCCCTTCACCCCCTCCTGCTACACACACACACACAGATAAAATATCAGATCTAGCCTTTTCCACCTACTACTGCACTGACTGATGGATGTTACTCAATTGCATTCTAGTTTTCTTGTTGTAAATCCAATAATTATTATCTTCATAAACAGAGCATATTCCTTAAACACATAACAAACCAATTCTCACCTCCAACAACAACTAGTACTGACTCCCATCTCATCTCATTATCTCTAGCCGCTTTATCCTGTCCTACAGGGTCGCAGGCAAGCCGGAGCCTATCCCGGCTGACTACGGGCGAAAGGCGGGGTACACCCTGGACAAGTCGCCAGGTCATCACAGGGCTGACACATAGACACAGACAACCATTCACACTCACATTCACACCTACGGTCAATTTAGAGTCACCAGTTAACCTAACCTGCATGTCTTTGGACTGTGGGGGAAACCGGAGCACCCGGAGGAAACCCACACGGACACGGGGAGAACATGCAAACTCCGCACAGAAAGGCCCTCACCGGCCACGGGGCTCGAACCCAGGACCTTCTTGCTGTGAGGCGACAGCGCTAACCACTACACCACCATGCCGCCCGTACTGACTCCCATTTAGCTAAATATTTATCATATACAAATATAACAGGACAATTCCATACAGATATCAGTATTACTATTGTATTGGACCTGATTCATGTCAGCATGTTATGTAAGAAAGACAGAGTGCTGTTCTCAGAAATTATGATACATACAAGACACTTTTTTTTCTGATGGAATAAAAACATGCTCTATTCCCTTCTAGCAGGTTTCATTCATTTGGTTCGATAGCATGTAATATTGTTAGCATATCGCTTATCCTATGTCTATTACGTCACTCTACTCAGTGGAGAATGAGCGTTGAATATGGTTTAGAATATTGCATGGTTGTCAAGACAACATGACGTCACACATCGGAGATGTAAAACTTCCATGCTAGCGAGCGACTGTGACAGTTCATAAACAAACATGGCCGCCAGGTTTGCTTCATTAAAGGTAGACTGCCTTTCAGATTTTTCAAGTGTAGATCATAAAAAATTTTCCCCGACACCCAATTATTTTTGTTTAGTGCACTGAAAGCTACTGAATTCGAATCACAGACTTCCAATTTTATTTTTATTTTATTTTATTTTTTAAAAGAACAATGAGTTTAAGGCCACGTGGCCCTAAATTCTTCGCTATTTTTTTTTCCTGCTTCAACATACAGTAAGCCAATTCAAGATACTTTCCCTATTCGCGCAAGGCATTGTGGGATACAAATTTGAAACAGGAGAGCAAAATGGAGGACGTGAGTGTGTGAATGAAACGTGAAAGACCGACTTCAGTAACGGAAAGCGAGAAGAAAAGACGTTATGTTGTGAAGGAAGGGAAACGCAGGACCAAACTAATAAATATCGGCGGTCAGCGAGCACCTCGGTGTGATCAGCTGTTCGTTTAGCGACAGAATGATGGAACTGTCAGTGCACGGTCAAGGTAAACCTGTACATGTATGCATGGACTTCCTCTGTCTGCTAGACTGCGCGAAGCGAGCGATTTCATGCACATTCTTTGCTCAGGAATGCCCTCAAATTAAATAACTTCCCAGCCACAGAACGGCCTGATATTTTGTGAGATATTACAGAAATAAAAATATATCGCAATGAGCAAATTTCAGAGGGAACTAAATTTCACCGGTTTTATGAAATCGAAAGGCTGTCTAGCTTTAAATATGGAAGATTTTGAGAGAATTTTGAAAGAGAAAGATGCATTGAACACCCAAAAGGTATGTGTATGTATAATAATAATAATAATAATAATAATAATAATGTTCTCGTTCAATATCATGCTAGCTGAATGGAATATATCTGATAGACCACTCAACGCCAACCAATATTATTTAAATATTCAACTATAGGGTGGTAACAAGTGGATTATGGAATATACCACAGCAGTTCGCCAATAGTTACAATTCTTTATTTGGTAAAATATATTATACATTTACTTTTAATATTTAATGGTGTGTCTGTGATACAAGCTTGTACTTGTTTCCTTAAATCATAGTAGCTCTAAACAGTCCTTACAGACTTTACTTGTCTCCCCCAATTTTCTCCATAATTTATTCATAGCCAATTCCCACCTACTAGACAGGTCACCCCATCACACAACAACTACCAATCAGCGAGGGGAAGGCTTCCTCCGAGGCATGTGATGTGAGCCGACTGCAGCTTTCCGAACTGCTGCTTATGCAGTGTTAAAGGGCAGCGTAACACACTCAGAGGAAAGCGCTATCCACTTGCTCCTGAATGCATGAGCTCACAGATGCCCATTATTGGCTAGCGTCACTGTAAAGGACATAGGGTGAGAGTGTATGCCACCCCTTCCTCCCTCAGAAGACAGGACACTTTTCTGTTGTACCACTCAGGAGCTGGTGTTTACATTTTGCTATGATTCACTTTGTTAAATATCACTTGTCCATTGCCGACGTAAATACTGCTCGTGTCCACCATACATGTCCCTGTGAGTTACTATAGAACTGCGTTAGATAGACTGAGCTTGTTAATATACAGTGGTGCTTGAAAGTTTGTGAACCCTTGAGAATTTTCTATATTTCTGCATAAATATGACCTAAAACATCATCAGATTTTCACACAAGTCCTAAAAGTAGATAAAGAGGAACCCAGTTAAACAAGACAAAAATATTGTACTTGGTCATTTATTTATTGAGGAAAATGATCCAATATTACATATCTGTGAGTGGCAAAAGTATGTGAACCTTTGCTTTCAGTATCTGGTGTGACCCCCTTGTGCAGCAATAACTGCAACTAAACGTTTACGGTAACTGTTGATCAGTCCTGCACACCGGCTTGGAGGAATTTTAGTCCATTCCTCCGTACAGAACAGCTTCAACTCTGGGATGTTGGTGGGTTTCCTCACATGAACTGCTCGCTTCACGTCCTTCCACAACATTTCGATCGGATTAAGGTCAGGACTTGACTTGGCCATTCCAAAACATTAACTTTATTCTTTTTTAACCATTTTTTGGTAGAATGACTTGTGTGCTTAGGGTCGTTGTCTTGCTGCATGACCCATCTTCTCTTGAGATTCAGTTCATGGACAGATGTCCTGACATTTTCCTTTAGAATTTGCTGGTATAATTCAGAATGCATTGTTCCATCAATGATGGCAAGCCGTCCTGGCCCAGATGCAGCAAAACAGGCCCAAACCATGATACTACCACCACCATGTTTCACAGATGGGATAAGGTTCTTATGCTGGAATGCAGTGCTTTCCTTTCTCCAAACATAACGCTTCTCATTTAAACCAAAAAGTTCTATTTTGGTCTCATCCATCCACAAAACATTTTTCCAATAGCCTTCTGGCTTGTCCATGTGATCTTTAGCAAACTGCAGACGAGCAGCAATGTTCTTTTTGGAGAGCAGTGACTTCCTCCTTGCAACCCTGCCATGCACACCATTGTTGTTCAGTGTTCTCCTGATGGTGGACTCATGAACATTAACATTAGCCAATGTGACAGAGGCCTTCAGTTGCGTAGAAGTTACCCTGGGGTCCTTTGTGACCTCACCGACTATTACACACCTTGCTCTTGGAGTGATCTTTGTTGGTTGACCACTCCTGGGGAGGGTAACAATGGTCTTGAATTTCCTCCATTTGTACACAATCTGTCCGACTGTGGATTGGTGGAGTCCAAACTCTTTAGAGATGGTTTTATAACCTTTTCCAGCCTGATGAGCATCAACAATGCTTTTTCTGAGGTCCTCAGAAATCTCCTTTGTTCGTGCCATGATACACTTCCACAAACATGTGTTGTGAAGATCAGGCTTTGATAGATCCCTGCTCTTTAAATAAAACAGGGTGCCCACTCACACCTGATTGTCATCCCATTGATTGGAAACACCTGACTCTAATTTCACCTTCAAATTAACTGCTAATCCTAGAGGTTCACATACTTTTGCCACTCACAGATATGTAATATTGGATCATTTTCCTCAATAAATAAATGACCAAGTATAATATTTTTGTCTCATTTGTTTAACTGGGTTCTCTTTATCTACTTTTAGGACTTGTGTGAAAATCTGATGATGTTTTAGGTCATATTTATGCAGAAATATAGAACATTCTAAAGGGTTCACAAACTTTCAAGCACCACTGTAAACCTGTGATTTTCCTTATAGTCAGCACACTGCTGTTATGGAAAACTAATCAACACCTTCTGACAATTCACAGTTCAAGGATTCAATAGAGGATGTGCAGTCACGTGACCCGCACATGTGTACTCCGCCATATTGGACGGCTTCAGGATTGTTTACCTTGCGCGAGCGTAATGGATCCAGGGAGTAATCCCCAAGAAAATTCGGAAAATACCCCATCTACATCGCGCGATAACTTGTCTAAGTTTGTTCAGCATCTTGAAGGTGACGTGAGGCAGCGTTATGTGGAAAAGTGTTCCAGGTTGGGGATTGCATGTCCGTACAACTTGCCGCAATCCTTGTTCAGGGAAATTCGGAGCTGCGGTGCCGGCGATTTGCCCGATCTGGCCTACCACGACATTTACAATTTTCTTGGTAATCGTGAATCGTGTTACACTGGCAAAGCCCTCAAAGCTTACAAGAGCCTGGAAGCTTATAAATATTTTGTTGCGGGATGGGTATCCCAACTATACCTCTGGAAGGTCCCGAAGAAGAATGTCTACTTGATAACCTCACGGGTAAGTGGCATTAAGACGTTTATCATAAAGAGACTATGCAGGACGTTTTATCGTAAGAATGTTCGAAATCTAAACTCAGTTCCAGATATGAGAAGAAAACAGTAAATCAGAAAGCTGCGCACATTTGCGCAGCTTCCGTGAAAACGTGCGCAGCTTTCTGATTTACTGTTTTCTTCTCCTACTTCCTGTTTCATGGACTGTAACAGCATTTGCTTATTTAGTAATTTTAATACAGAATTTACTCTGATGAAATTATTCAGACACTCCAACGCCCCCCTGAAAAAAAAAAATCGGATCTGCACGATTCAGCCGTGAAAAAGGCGGCATCCGCCGTTTGCATCCCTGTTTAAACTCATAGGTTAACCGACTTTAACCGGCTAATGAGGCTCGGTGGTCGGTCAAGATTTTTTTTAGTTTTCGCCATCCCTACTATGGATTGGCCTTTCAAAGGCATATATGAGCCAAAAAGATAAAACATTGTCATAGACTAGGCCAGGGTAGTAGGGCTAGGCATAGCCATTTTAAACGTTAGAGATCAAGCAGACTGACGGCCACAAACACTGTACTGTCTAGTTTCTAAGTATGCAGTTATCATTCAATCCGAAAATCAACTTAACAGATGTACTAGGAGTATTGAATTAGAAGATTACACCTACCTGATATGAAGTGTTCACTACAAATTCGGCTGGTAGAACTGGGGTACCAGTTTTCTCTTCGCACAACGGACACCCATTTTGCGCGTCTCTCCTCGTCTGCGGGGAATCTATAAAATGACAGGCCCTCCTTTTGGCCCTGTCTATTGGTACAACCAAATGTTGAACAAGATATAACCATTCTTGAAAGATCTACTCCCACACACTTGATAATTAGAAAGGGTTCGTCTAAGTTCTATGCGCGGCCATGCCGTCCAAGATGTCAGATAAGCAAATATCACGTGACCTCATGACGTCACGTGCACGCTCTCTATAGCACACTGGAACAGGGAATAGTACGGTAAACCTATGACTGACATACCATGATAAGCAGGGTTTGCGGGGAAAAAAAACATGGCTAAAGGGTTGAATGCTACAGACATTCGGGGAGGAAAAAAAAAACATTTCATTGAATCATTTATTATATACCTTCCAAGAACACAACCATCCTACATACCTGGACCTATTTTTGACATCTTAACATTTCAATCCGTCATTTTACCCACTACTCTCTGCTCAGCTTTTAAAAACCAGAGTGCAAATGGTAGAATTGTAGCAGACAGTTGACCCTTGAGAATATTCTCTGTAGCTCTTCTTCACATTTTTAATGTAAGTACCACTGCAGTGACACACTGGATGCAATTTGTCATCTTTTTTGCCTCACTAAGGTAAAGAGCAAAACTCCCGAGAGCTCGCCTCCCTGAGAGCAGAAGTTCATGACCGTACTCTAAAATCTTTTATTTAAAAAAAGGGAGATTAAACATTAAATCTTCTAAAGCCCTAAAGATGGAGTGGGTAGAGTAGTCTTGTATAATGTCACTCACACACTCAACCACCACCCCTTTATGCATGAATCTCCCTTAATTACAGCGGCTCACGCACACACAGCTAAAATATTTGGTTAAAAGAGAATCTTTGGGCCTGGTTTTTACCTTCAGGTGAAATCTTATCTTATTTGCTAGATCAACTATATTCTTGAAACATTTCCACGTGTCATTTACTTAAGTGATTAGTAGTGCCCTTCATGCATAATGCAGAGGGTACAAGATAGCTAGTGCCCTTCGTTCATACTATATAGGGTATAACTGAATACATTGTGCTTTAAAATAAACAGTACAATACAATAAGGTTTTATTTCCTTATAATGAAAAAAAATCCACTGCTTTGCCCAGGGAGTTGCATTAAGTCAGGATGGGAAAATAATGTCATCGTGTTTGAAGCAGTTTGTCATTTTCAGAGCCCTCTGCTGCCTATCAAATTGCATCTGCAGTGAAAACAATGGTGGCTCTTCTCCTTCCTCCCAGCCAACTCCAACTAAACTCGCTCAATCTGCTGAAGCTATCGGATTTTATATAAATGGGTCTGTCTCAGAAACTGGGTACTGTGGGGGTCCCCCACTAAATATACTCACAGTCAATAAACTATACGGTTTTGAATGGTGATGTTGGTTTTAATTTGAAATAAAATGATGAAAGAAATAATTCAGATAAAACTAAATCTTTGATGTGATGTCAGAATTTGACAAAAATTCTGCAAATTTCTGGAAAAATGGCGGCTTGATCTGGGACATGATAAATGGTTGACTACATCGCATTCCCTTAAAAAGGTTGTAGTCCACTGAAAAGTCTACAGTTATCACTAATTGTATTTTAAGTTGTAACTTTATACACCTAAGGATTGGTGCGCTCACAGAATAATCATAACCGTAATAAAACATCATGCAAAATATTTGATCACCATCGTAACTCCATTTTCCGCAAACCCAAAACCAATATGATCGTGTGTTTTGATCTAAACAGAAAGCCTCAGGGTCAAGGTCACTACCTCACCAAAAGTAGTGACTTAAAATCACTACGCCATATAAACATTTAGTTATAAATCTGCGATTTTGTTTTTAAAATGAAAGCTGAAAGTTAGGTATAGAATATGTTTCTTACAGAATATGTTATGATGGTAGCTGGTCTTGTATGAATTTCTGAGCTATAAAATGAGTTGTGGTCTATTTTTTTTACCGTAGCGTGTTATTTGTGTGCGGGGAAGGACGCACATTAACAATTTGCATGTGTAGAATGGAATTTTCCACTCCAACAGTTAGAAGTTGATCGTGCTTCCATTTGCGGTCTTTCTGTTACGCGGGTGATCTGTTCGGACGTTATCGCTGAAAAGGTGAGTTTTGACAGTTTTATTTTGTTTTAGTCTTGCAGTATAAGGCAATAGAATGTTTCTTTTTCATCTTACTTTCATATTTCGTAGTGTTTGCATATTTTTGGCCGATATTTTGCAACCATGGTCAATTTAGATTGAACTTTTGATAGAATCTACGGCCAGTCATTTTGCCCCATCTCGCACTCCATCCGGTGCGGTAGTGATGTCCCGTTGCTTGCGCACCGCAGCAGAGACCCACGCGACCTTCAGCCGGTACAGTCGCTGTTCTTTTCCCACCGCCGTTATTCTCATCTTTCCGGTGTGTTCTTGATTTTTCCATTGTGTCCTATTCCGCCATATCAAATACCCCAAAATGTATCATATTATTCATATTTAAGTGAATAATCAATTCAGTCATCATAACTTGGCATTTTTAACCCAATCAATCAAAAAGAGGAAATTTATTCAATATTTTCACTCATCTGTGAAGGAGGGGCTTTAATTCTTCATGATGTAGTTATTGTACATGTAAATCAATTTTACAAAAGCATTTGAATTGTAATCAAAAACATTTTCCACATGTTTATCTTTATTCTTCTTAAACATGACAAAAGAAACAGTGTGTTAGGTAAATGCAAAAAAATAGTAAAATTAGAAAATTTATTTTTTGACCATAATGTCAGGTGGTGTAGTGGTTAGCGCTGTTGCCTCACAGCAAGAAGGTCCTGGGTTCGAGCCCCATGGCTGACGGGGGCCTTTCTGTGTGGAGTTTGCATCAGAGGTGGACAGTAAAGAAGTACATTTACTTAAGTACACTTTTTGAGTATCTTTACTTTACTTGAGTATTATTTTTTCTGGAAACTTATGACTTTAACTTCACTACATTTGAAAGACAAATATTGTACTTTTCACTCCACTACATTGCTATCAAGGCCCTCGTTACTCGTTACGATGAAGCAGCTTTGAAAGTGGATGTTTTTTCTTTTCTCTTCTAAAACGTGATTGTCGCCTGCGAAAAAAAACAAAAAACACTGAGACAGTCTATCAGTAATCACTAGGGTCAGGTCCATAGACTGGATAAAATCAAGTTCAATGATTTCCCAGCAGCATTATTTGAACAACATCAGTTGATGGCAGAATGGAAGGAGGTGGTTCTTCTGGGGAATGCACATACACCCATGGCCATACCTAGAACCCATGTTTGAGTTTTCTGAAAGGATTAAAGGTACGTTTCGTTTTAAATGTTTGCTTTGTTTGCCAAAAACGGAGCACATCACAGCCTATAAAAACCCACTGTCGAACCTTCAGAAGCATATTGAGGGATGTAAATGTTTTATTCCAAGAGAAAGCTTGCAACGAAGTTGTCTGTGCTTTTAGTCAAGTCAAGTCAACTTTATTGTCAAATATGCTATACATGCTCGACATACAACACAGATGAAATTTCAGTCCTCTCTGACCCACGGTGCAAACAGGCAATGCAATAAATAAAAATAAAAATAGAATAATTGAAAAAACAAACAAACAATATAAACAGTATAAACACTCTAGATAGGAACTAGACATAGACTAAACACTCAAACAAACAATATAAACAGTATAAATAAACAGTATAAACACTAGATAAGAACTAGATGTAGACTAAACACTCACATACATACATACATACACACACACACGTAAATTGGTGCAAATAAACAAACAGTCAAGGGCACTTGAGGTACGGTATAGCAGGTAAACATGATATAAGCAGTATAAACAAACTAGCAGCTGTTAAGGTGAGGTAGTGCGGAATAGTGCAAATGAGCGAGGTAAAGTGAGATGTGCGGTCCCTGAGTTCAGAGTGTTAATGAATGATGAGATGTATGTATGTGTGTATGTATGTGTGTGTGTGTGGGGGGGGGGGGGGGGGACTGTGAGGATGACATGTCAGATGCTGAAGGGGGGGCAGGGGGGTGTGCGAGCAGAATCTGTGGCAGGAGCCGGAGGGGGGAGGAGGGGCAGAACAGGGAGGGAGTTGAGCCTCCTGACCGTCTGGTGAAAGAAACTGTTCTTGAGCCTGCTGGTTTTGGCCCGGAGACTCCGCAGTCTCCTCCCCGACGGCAGCAGACTGAAGAGGCTGTGAGATGGGTGGGTGGGGTCACCTGCAATCCTGATGGCTTTGCGGGTGAGGCGGGAGTTATAAATATCCATTAGAGAAGGGAGAGAGACACCAATGATCCTCTCAGCTGCTCTCACGATGCGCTGCAGGGTCTTGCAGCAGGACACGGTGCAGGCGCCGTACCACACGGTGATGCAGCTGGTCAGAATGTTCTCGATGGTGCCTCTGTAGAAAGTGTGCATGATGGGGGCCGGGGCTCTTGCTCTCCTCAGTTTGCGGAGGAAGTACAGACGCTGTTGGGCTTTTTTGGCCAGTGATGCGGTGTTGTTGCTCCAGGACAGGTCTTCAGAGATGTGCACACCCAGAAACTTGGTGCTGCTCACCCTCTCCACTGCAGCACCGTCGATAGATAGTGGAGCATGCTGGGTGTGCTCTCTCCTGAAGTCCACAACAATCTCCTTCGTCTTTTCCACGTTCAGATGGAGATTGTTGTCCTTGCACCACATGGCCAAGCAGCTCACCTCACTCCTGTAGATTGTCTCATCGCCATTGTTGATGAGACCCACCACAGTCATGTCATCCGCAAACTTAATGAAGAGATTTGAGCTGGATGTTGGTGTGCAGTCGTGGGTCAGCAGAGTGAAGAGGAGGGGGCTTAGCACACATCCTTGGGGGGCCCCCGTGTTCAGTGTGATGGTGCTGGAGGAGTTGCTGCCGACCCGTCCAGTCTGTGGTCTCCCTGTCAGGAAGTCCAGCAGCCAGTTGCACAGGGAGGTGTTGAGTCCCAGTTGGTCCAGTTTATGAATGAGCTGCTGAGGAATGATTGTGTTGAATGCCGAGCTAAAGTCTACGAACAGCATTCTGACATACGAGTCTTTTGTCTCCAGGTGGGTGAGGGCTGAGTGGAGGGCAGTGGAGATGGCATCATCAGTCGATCGGTTGGACTGATATGCAAACTGGAAGGGGTCCAGGGCAGGGGGGAGGGCAGACTTGATATGCCGCATGACTAGCCGCTCGAAGCACTTCATGAGGATGGGAGTGAGTGCAACCGGGCGGTAGTCATTGAAGCAGGAGGGAGACGGCTTCTTCGGGACCGGGATGATGGTGGTGGTTTTGAGGCACGTGGGGACAACAGCCTGGCTCAACGAGATGTTGAAGATGTCTGTAAAGACATCTGTGAGCTCCTCGGCACAGTCTCTCAGGACAAGACCAGGAATGTTATCAGGACCCGGGGCTTTTTGTGCATTTGTCGTCCTGAGAGCTCTCCTCACGCTGTCTGGGGACAGCGTCAACACCTGGTCGCCGGGAGGTGGTGGGGTCTTCTGTGCCGTGGTGCTGTTGTCTGCCTCAAAGCGAGCGAAGAAGTCGTTCAACTGATTCAGCAGAGACGTGGAGTTGTCGCAGGTCTGCGGCGAGGGCTTGTAGTCTGTGATGGTCTGAATCCCCCGCCACAGGTTCCTGGTGTCTCTGCTGTCGTTGAAATAGTCAGCAATGTGCCTGGAATACTGTCTCTTGGCCACCCTGATGCCTCGTGACAGATTGGCCCTAGCTGTCCTCAGGCCCACCTCGTCCCCAGCTCTGAAGGCGGCGTTCCGAGCCCACAGGAGCCTATGGACTTCCCCTGTCAGCCATGGCTTCTGATTGGCCCGAATGGAGATGGTTCTGGTGACCGTAACGTTGTCCATGCACTTCCTCATGTAGTCAGTGACAGTCTCTGTGTACTCCTGGAGATCTGTGATGTTGCTGTAGGTGGCCGCCTGTCTGAACATGCTCCAGTCAGTGGTGGAAAAACAGTCCTGGAGTGCCTCTGAGGACCCCTCTGGCCACACACGTATCCGTTTTGTAGCTGGTTTGGTGACTTTAACCAGCGGCCTGTATGCTGGCATTAGCATAACAGTGGAGTGATCTGAGGCCCCAAGGTGGGGGAGGAGTAGGGCTTTGTAGGCATCTTTATGCATGGTGTAAACATTGTCCAGAGTATTGTTTCCATGTGTGGGAAAGTTGATATGTCCATAGAGTTTTGGAAACACGCTCTTGAGGTTTGCATGGTTGAAATCCCCAGCCAGGATGAGGAAAGCATCTGGGTGGGCTGTCGCTGCTCACTGATGTGCTGATAGAGTTCATTCAGTGCTTCACTCCTGTTGTTATTGGAGCCGGGAGGGATGTATAATGCTACCAGCAATATGGCTGTAAATTCCCTCGGCAGGTAGAATGGCCGGCACTTAATAATCATAAACTCCATCAGTGGTGAGCAGTGTTTGCAGACCACAACAGCATCACGGCACCAGGCATCACTGATGTAAACACAGAGTCCTCCGCCGCGAGTCTTCCCCCCCTCGACTAGCGCTCTATCTGACCGGTAGCATATTAGCCGGGCTAGCTTTTAGAGCTAGTGATAACATAGCAAACGTAGCTATGCAGTCTGGTTAGTCAAATGACTTTCTATGGATTTGCCCGCCAAGTCACCATCGCCTTGTCCACGGCTAACGTTAACACATAGCTAGTTAACTTGCACACTGTTAGTTAGCATGTAAAAACAGAGTTACGTTAACATGCATAATGTTAACTTACCTGAAGTCCTTTCAGAAATGTTTTAGCATAGTCTTGCCAAATAAACACAATGTAGAAATCTTTCTTTTCTAGTAGCGTTAGCTACCCAATATGATTTTGAGTTTGAAAAAAGTTTGCTAGCATGTCAGGTGGAGCTTCACTGACTAGCTAGCTTAATGTTAAACCACCATGATGGCACAGCATGCGTTCATTTTGTAAAGCTAGTAGGTTGCTTCAGAGGCATTCGGTTTTGTAAGCGTTGTGGCAATAATACAACAATGCACTGACAGAAAATGTACTTTTAATACTTGAGTATTTTTAAAAGCAAGTACTTTAACTTCAGTAAAAAATTTGGCTGTACAAATTTCACTTGTATCGGAGTAACATTTGACCAGTAGGATCTGTACTTTGACTTAAGTAATGAAGTTAGGTACTTTGTCCACCTCTAGTTTGTATGTTCTCCACGTGTCCGCGTGGGTTTCCTCCGGGTGCTCCGGTTTCCCCCACAGTCCAAAGATATGCAGGTTAGGCTAATTGGTGGCTCTAAATTGACCGTAGGTGTGAATGTGAGTGTGAATGGTTGTTTGTCTCTATGTGTCAGCCCTGTGATGATCTGTTGACTTGTCCACAGTGTACCCCACCTCTCGCCCATAGTCAGCTGGGATAGGATCCAGCTTACCCACAACCCTGCACAAGATAAGCAATGATGGATGGATGGATGGATGGATGTTGCATATTACAGTCAAATAATTGAAATTGAAATGTAGCATTTAAAAGGTACATTAAGCACTTTGGGTCTCTAAGGGTTAAGTAGTTGGACTTGAGTCAGAGGATTGATTGATTGATTGATTGATTTTTACTCCTTGAGTCCGCCCCCTTTATCCACCCATGTACACAAAAGTTCCCACCGCACCCCCAGAACCTAGAGTCCACAGTCACAAGACATCACATTCAAGCACACTCAAACATTCAGCTGCTTGAAAGCTGACTTATTACACGATAAATACACAAAATTCACTGATTTACGAGGATGTTCACAAGTGCAACTCCTTTTTTCTTTGTACTGAACCCCCCCCCAAACTATTCTACTTGATTCAGACACAAACAAAGCTTGAAACACATTTTGTGCTACAGATCTGTCCTGGAGCACTGGCATGAATTTTGTGTCTGGCTCCAGTAATAAATTACTTTTATTATGTTTTGGAAAAGTGCTAGCGGTGTTTATTCTGGTTTTACTGTATTTCTTGTTTTGTTTTATTTTACTGTTGAAGCACAGTATGAATCCTTTGCTCAGAGGAGAATTATCTGGCTGTGCTGGGGACTGAAAGACTTCAGGCTGAGATGTTTAGTTTAGTTTATTTGATTCGTCACATAGTTTGTGACTGGGGGAAGAATACAGGTCGAAGCCCCCAATTGATTTTCAACCTCTTTGAATTGTCGTAGATTTTTTTTTTTTTTTTACACCGGATGCCCTTCCTGATGCAACCCTCTCCAATCTTTCCAGGTTTGGGACCGGCGCTAAGTATGCACTGGCTTGTGTAACCCCAGTGACTGGGTATTTGACCTATCCTGCGTGTCTTTGAAACTGTAGGTGGAATGAAAGGTTGTTGAGGAGTGTCTATAAAATAACTAATATGAGCCAGTGTAAACACAAAGAATTACTCTGGACTCCAGTATTCCAGTATAAATGTTTTTTCTCAACCATATAATAAACTTGTCCTGAAGCCATGGCTCAAAACATTATTTTAATCATCTTCTACATTTCCCAGGTTATTTGTACTAGTAAAAAAAATAAAATAAAATAAAGAAACTAACAAACAAAAAAGCTCCTGCACCTTTAAAGAATACTCTCAGTTTATATAACTGGGGACGTGTTTTATACGGATTTCAAGATTTGTACATTTGAAGAAATGCAGCAGTGCACTGAGTGAGCGGTATTGACATAATAACATTCAGTACTCCTATTGAACTACTTTCAACTGATTGAATTATTCATTCCTAAATTGGCCGAGTCATATTCAGCCCTTCAAGTGCAGGACTAAGGCAGACATATTTAATTACTTAAACCTTACAATTAACAAGGAATTCATATTCAAATAGAATAAAATAATATTTGAACTGTTTTCCATTCCACTATAGTTTGGCACATATACAGCTTTGTGGTTCATGTCAAAATGGAGTTGGATGGATTCCATCAAACATTGACTTTCATGTTTGAGGTTTCGCATAATTATGATTTTATTCTCATATTAAAGAGATAATTATAACTATCTCATAATTACGACTTATCTCATAAGAATGAAATATGAGAATGTTTCTCATAATAATAATGAATTAAGCCATAATTTTGAGAAAATGTTCTCATTATTATGAAATAGTAAGTCAGTATTATGACATCATAAGACATACTTATGAGATATTAAAGTCATAATTGTCAGATATGTTCTCATTATTATGACATATTACATGTCTTGATTTTTCTCCCCCGCTGGCTGAAAAGGCCTGAAGGGGGATTATGTCGTGGCGATGTCCATCCATCCGTCCTTCTGTCCGTCCGTCCATCCCGGGAAGGGTGCTCACCTTCTGAAATCAACTCCTCTTGCAATTTTTTGAGGAATTTCACGAAACTTGACAGGATTCTTTGTTACAGTGGTGCTTGAAAGTTTGTGAACCCTTTAGAATTTTCTATATTTCTGCATAAATATGACCTAAAACATCATCAGATTTTCACACAAGTCCTAAAAGTAGATAAAGAGAACCCAGTTAAACAAATGAGACAAAAATATTATACTTGGTCATTTATTTATTGAGGAAAATGATCCAATATTACATATCTGTGAGTGGCAAAAGTATGTGAACATTTGCTTTCAGTATCTGGTGTGACCCCCTTGTGCAGCAGTAACTGCAACTAAATGTATCCGGTAACTGTTGATCAGTCCTGCACACCGGCTTGGAGGAATTTTAGCCCATTCCTCCGTACAGAACAGCTTCAACTCTGGGATGTTGGTGGGTTTCCTCACATGAACTGCTCGCTTCAGGTCCTTCCACAACATTTCGATTGCATTAAGGTCAGGACTTTGACTTGGCCATTCCAAAACATTAACTTTATTCTTCTTTAATCATTCTTTGGTAGAACCACTTGTGTCCTTAGGGTTGTTGTCTTGCTGCATGACCCACCTTCTCTTGAGATTCAGTTCATGGACAGATGTCCTGACATTTTCCTTTAGAATTTGCTGGTATAATTCAGAATGCATTGTTCCATCAATGATGGCAAGCCGTCCTGGCCCAGATGCAGCAAAACAGGCCCAAACCACGACACTACCACCACCATGTTTCACAGATGGGATAAGGTTCTTATGCTGGAATGCAGTGTTTTTCTTTCTCCACACATAACACTTCTCATTTAAACCAAAAAATTCTATTTTGGTCTCATCCATCCACAAAACATTTTTCCAATAGCCTTCCGGCTTGTCCATGTGATCTTTAACAAACTGCAGATGAGCAGCAATGTTCTTTTTGGACAGCAGTGGCTTTCTCCTTGCAACCCTGCCATGCACACCATTGTTGTTCAGTGTTCTCCTGATGGTGGACTCATGAACATTAACATTAGCCAATGTGAGAGAGGCCTTCAGTTGCTTAGAAGTTACTCTGGGGTCCTTTGTGACCTCACCGACTATTACATGCCTTGCTCTTGGAGTGATCTTTGTTGGTCGACCACTCCTGGGGAGGGTAACAATGGTCTTGAATTTCCTCCATTTGTACACAATCTGTCTGACTGTGGATTGGTGGAGTCCAAACTCTTTAGAGATGGTTTTGTAAACTTTTCCAGCCTGACGAGCATCAACAACACTTTTTCTGAGGTCCTCAGAAATCTCCTTTGTTTGTGCCATGATACACTTCCACAAACATGTGTTGTGAAGATCAGACTTTGATAGATCCCTGTTCTTTAAATAAAACAGTGTGTCCACTCACACCTGATCATCATCCCGTTGATTGAAAACACCTGACTCTAATTTCACCTTCAAATTAACTGCTAATCCTAGAGGTTCACATACTTTTGCCACTCACAGATATGTAATATTGGATCATTTTCCTCAATAAATAAATGACCAAGTATAATATTTTTGTCTCATTTGTTTAACTGGGTTCTCTTTATCTACTTTTAAGACTTGTGTGAAAATCTGATGATGTTTTAGATCATATTTATGCAGAAATATAGAACATTCAAAAGGGTTCACAAACTTTCAAGCACCACTGTATATGTCAGTAATACGCATATTGTGATTTTGTTCAATTCAGTCGCATTTTACCAGAGTTATGGCAAAGTGGCCAACGGGGGATATTGTGCTCTCAGAGCACTCTTGTTTTTCAAGTGGTGGAAATAGCTCACTAGTGCTTCATAGCTCACTAATTATGACTTTATATCTGAGTTGTAGGACTTAGAATCTCATAAGTATGAGACACAAAGTCATAATTTTTAGATACTAATAATTTTGACTTTTTAATCTCATAATTATGAGATACTAAGTCATACTAATGAGAAAGTTTCTCATAATCGACTTTTTGTCTCATAATTATGATTTAGTTTCTCATAACTATGACTTTTTTGTCTCATAATTATAGTTTCTCATAATTATGAATTTTTGTCTCATTATGATTGTTTCTCATAATTATGACTTTGTCTCATTATTGACTTTTTGTCTCATAATTGATATAGTTTCCCATAATTATGACTTTTTGTCTCATAATTATTTGTTTTTTCATAAATATGACTTTTTTCTCATAATTATGAATTTTTGTCTCATTATTATGACTTTTTGTCTCATTATTACGACTTTTTGCCTCATAATTGATGTAGTTTCCCATAATTATGACTTTTTTGTCTCATAATAATTAGTTTTTCAGAAAGATAACTTTTTCACATAATTATGACTTTTTGTCTCATAATTATGATCGTTTCTTATAATTCATATAGTTTCTCATAATTCTGACATTTTTGTCTCATAATTATGAGTTAGTTTCTCATTATGACTTCTTGTCTCATAATTTTGACTTTTTGTCTCATTATGATTTAGTTTCTCATAATTATGACTCTGTCTCGTAATTATGATTTAGTTTCTCATTATTATGACTTTTTGTCTGATAATAATGATTTGGTTTCTCATAATTCTGACTTTTTCTCATAATTCTGACTTTTTCTCTCATTATTATGATTTGGTTTCTCATAATTATGACTGTCTCATAATTTGTTTTTTTTTTCAAAAAATTACTTTTTGTCTCATCATTATGATTATGTTTCTCATAATTATGACTTTTTGTGTCATTATTATGACTTTTTGTGTCATTATTATGATTTGGGTTCTCATAATTATGACTTTTTGTCTCATAATGATTTAGTTTCTCATTATGACTTTTTGTCTTATTATTATGATTAAGTTTCCCCTAATTATGACTTTTTGTCTCATAATTGTGACTTTTTGTCTGGTAATTATGATTTAGTTTCTCATAATTCTGACTGGGCCGCACGGTGGTGTAGTGGTTAGCGCTATCGCCTCACAGCAAGAAGGTCCTGGGTTCGAGCCCCGTGGCCGGCGAGGGCCTTTCTGTGTGGAGTTTGCATGTTCTCCCCGTGTCCGCGTGGGTTTCCTCCGGGTGCTCCGGTTTCCCCCACAGTCCAAAGACATGCAGGTTAGGTTAACTGGTGACTCTAAATTGACCGTAGGTGTGAATGTGAGTGTGAATGGTTGTCTGTGTCTATGTGTCAGCCCTGTGATGACCTGGCGACTTGTCCAGGGTGTACCCCGCCTTTCGCCCGTAGTCAGCTGGGATAGGCTCCAGCTTGCCTGTGACCCTGTAGGACAGGATAAAGCAGCTAGAGATAATGAGATGAGATGCGATGAGATAATTCTGACTTTTTGTCTCATAATTATTTAGTTTCTCATTATGACTTTTTGCCTCATTATTATGATTTGGTTTGTCATAATTCTGACTTTTTGTCTCATGACATTTTTTCCCTCATAATAATGATTAAGTTTCTTATCATTATGAGTTTCTAAGTCATAATTATCAGATACTTGTTTGCTTTTGTTTTCTCAAGTGGCTGAAATGGGCTTCTGTAATCAAACTCCAAAATAATAAATGCTGTGTGTGTGAATGAATCTGGGAAGTGATGGATGATTATTGGTTTACAACCCCAATTCCAAAAAAGTTGGGACAAAGTACAAATTGTAAATAAAAACGGAATGCAATAATTTACAAATCTCAAAAACTGATATTGTTTTCACAGTAGAACATAGACAACATATCAAATGTCGAAAGTGAGACATCTTGAAATTTCATGCCAAATATTGGCTCATTTGAAATTTCATGACAGTAACACATCTCAAAAAAGTTGGGACAGGGGCAATAAGAGGCTGGAAAAGTTAAAGGTACAAAAAAGGAACAGCTGGAGGACCAAATTGCAACTCATTAGGTCAATTGGCAATAGGTCATTAACATGACTGGGCATAAAAAGAGCATCTTGGAGTGGCAGCGGCTCTCAGAAGTAAAGATGGGAAGAGGATCACCAATCCCCCTAATTCTGCGCCGACAAATAGTGGAGCAATATCAGAAAGGAGTTCGACAGTGTAAAATTGCAAAGAGTTTGAACACATCATCATCTACAGTGCATAATATCATCAAAAGATTCAGAGAATCTGGAAGAATCTCTGTGCGTAAGGGTCAAGGCCGGAAAACCATACTGGGTGGCCGTGATCTTCGGGCCCTTAGACGGCACTGCATCACATACAGGCATGCTTCTGTATTGGAAATCACAAAATGGGCTCAGGAATATTTCCAGAGAACATTATCTGTGAACACAATTCACTGTGCCATCCGCCGTTGCCAGCTAAAACTCTATAGTTCAAAGAAGAAGCCGTATCTAAACATGATCCAGAAGCGCAGACGTCTTCTCTGGGCCAAGGCTCATTTAAAATGGACTGTGGCAAAGTGGAAAACTGTTCTGTGGTCAGACGAATCAAAATTTGAAGTTCTTTATGGAAATCAGGGACGCCGTGTCATTCGGACTAAAGAGGAGAAGGACGACCCAAGTTGTTATCAGCGCTCAGTTCAGAAGCCTGCATCTCTGATGGTATGGGGTTGCATTAGTGCGTGTGGCATGGGCAGCTTACACATCTGGAAAGACACCATCAATGCTGAAAGGTATATCCAGGTTCTAGAGCAACATATGCTCCCATCCAGACGACGTCTCTTTCAGGGAAGACCTTGCATTTTCCAACATGGCAATGCCAAACCACATACTGCATCAATTACAGCATCATGGCTGCGTAGAAGAAGGGTCCGGGTACTGAACTGGCCAGCCTGCAGTCCAGATCTTTCAACCATAGAAAACATTTGGCGCATCATAAAACGGAAGATACGACAAAAAAGACCTAAGACAGTTGAGCAACTAGAATCCTACATTAGACAAGAATGGGTTAACATTCCTATCCCTAAACTTGAGCAACTTGTCTCCTCAGTCCCCAGACGTTTACAGACTGTTGTAAAGAGAAAAGGGGATGTCTCACAGTGGGAAACATGGCCTTGTCCCAACTTTTTTGAGATGTGTTGTTGTCATGAAATTTAAAATCACCTAATTTTTCTCTTTAAATGATACATTTTCTCAGTTTAAACATTTGATATGTCATCTATGTTCTATTCTGAATAAAATATGGGATTTTGAAACTTCGACATCATTGCATTCCGTTTTTATTTACAATTTGTACTTTGTCTCAACTTTTTTGGAATCGGGGTTGTGTTGCTGTTTACCTTTCCATTCAACTCTGACAAACGGTGTCTCATGGCAACAAACCCCTCCCCCCGAGGCGTTTCCATAGCAACGTGTTCACGCGCACCAAGTTTGGAGCAGAGACGGAGTTCAGCGCCACGCGACATAACGGCTGAGTGAGTGAGAGAGAGAGAGAGAGAGAGAGAGAGAGCGAGCGAGTGAGTGAGTGAGAGAGAGAGAGAGAGAGTGTGCGCGCGCTCTGCGGCTTCTTCACTAACGCTAACCTGCGCAGCCTGAGGAAGCGCCGCTCATGGAGGAACCGGAAGCTTCAGGGCCACAGGTCAGACACACCGGCCGCTCGCGCTGCGCAACCGGAAGCTCCCGAGCTCTTGGCTAACATGAGTGGCTAATTATTCCCCATTACTTTAGCTAACAACTCATCTATCTATCTATCTATCTATCTATCTATCTATCTATGAGGTTATCAGCTGAGTGCCGGGATGTGATATTATCCAGCCTCCGGTGGCTCCACAGCTTACAGCCACACTTCTTGAAAGCAAACATTTCACATTCACTTCAGAATCAGAACCAGAACCGAGTTGATTACTGAGCGCGTTCTCACAGACAGACAGACAGAGAGACAGACAGGGGGAACCCGCCTTGTGCTCCAGCAGCTCAGGAAATCAAAAGAAAGAGAGAAAAGTCGCGCGGCGGCTGCAGTTCTCCCCCGAACTGCCTTTCAGCATCGCAAGCGTTTTTCAATCCGGAAATGTGGAGTTCATAAATCATCCGCTCTTCCTGTTGCTCAGGGTGTGCCTCAGGGCTCTGCCCTCGGCCCCCTTCTGTTTACATTAGAGAGTTCTCTTAGAGGCCAGATTATGAGTTTTTGTCTCAATTATTTGTTTTTTCATAATTATGACTTTTTCTCATTATTATGATTAAGTTTCTCATACTTATGACTTTTTGTCTCATAATTATGACTTTTTTCTCATTATTATGATTAAGTTTCTCATACTTATGACTTTTTTCTCATTATGATTAAGTTTCTCATACTTATGACTTTTTGTCTCATAATTATGACTTTTTTCTCATTATTATGATAAAGTTTCTCATAATTATGGCTTTTTGTCTCATAATTATGAATTTTTTCTCATTATTATGATTAAGTTTCTCATAATTATGACTTTTTGTTTCATAATTATGATTAAGTTTCTCATAATTATGACTTTTTTTCTCATTATTATGATTTAGTTTCTCATAATTATTAATTTTTGTCTCATTATTATGATTTAGTTTCTCATAATTATGACTTTTTCTCATTATTATGATTAAGCTTCTCATACTTATGACTTTTTGTCTCATAATTATGACTTTTTTCTCATTATTATGATTAAGTTTCTCATACTTATGACTTTTTTCTCATTATTATGATTTAGTTTCTCATAATTATTAATTTTTGTCTCATTATTATGATTTAGTTTCTCATTATAACTTTTTTCTCATTATTATGACTTTTTTCTCATAATTATGACTTTTTCTCATTATTATGATTAAGCTTCTCATACTTATGACTTTTTGTCTCATAATTATGACTTTTTTCTCATTATTATGATTAAGTTTCTCATACTTATGACTTTTTTCTCATTATTATGATTAAGTTTCTCATACTTATGACTTTTTTCTCATTATTATGATAAAGTTTCTCATAATTATGGCTTTTTGTCTCATAATTATGACTTTTTTCTCATTATTATGGTTAAGTTTCTCATACTTATGACTTTTTGTCTCATAATTATGACTTTTTTCTCATTATTATGATTAAGTTTCTCATACTTATGACTTTTTGTCTCATAATTATGACTTTTTTCTCATTATTATGATAAAGTTTCTCATAATTATGGCTTTTTGTCTCATAATTATGAATTTTTTCTCATTATTATGATTAAGTTTCTCATAATTATGACTTTTCGTCTCATAATTATGATTAAGTTTCTCATAATTATGACTTTTTTCTCATTATGATTTAGTTTCTCATAATTATGACTTTTTTCTCATTATGATTTTGTTTCTCATAATTATGACTTTTTGTCTCATAATTATGATTTAGTTTCTCATAATTATTAATTTTTGTCTCATTATTATGATTTAGTTTCTCATTATGACTTTTTTCTCATAATTATGACTTTTTCTTATTCCGATTGAGTTTCTCATAATCATGACTTTTTGTCTCATAATGATTACGTTTCTCATTATGACTTTTTTCTCATGATGGTTTGTCTCATTATTATGATTAAGTTTCTCATAATTATGACTTTTTGTCTCATTATTATGATTAAGTTTCCCATAATTATGACATAATTATGACAGATTATTTGTAACCATGGCCCTAACTTTCATTGCTATGCTGATGACATTCAAATCTACATCACTATCACCCCTTCCATAGCCTCTGTTCAGCTGCTCAGGACTTGCATCACTGACCTTAAGCAATGGCTGCATAAGAACTGCCTTAAACTTAATGCCAGCAAAACGGAGGTTCTGTAGCAAAAGACAGGTTCTGAACTTCTCCAGTTTCACGATTGATGTTGATGGTGTGTCTATTAGTCCTTCCCAAGTCATAAAAAACCTTGGAGTTCTCTTTGACTCCACCCTTACGTTTGAACCCCATCTTAAACTCATTACTAAGAACGTTTTCTTTCACCTCCGCAATATTGCACGTCTTCTCTTGGAAACTGATGCCAGAATGTTGGTCAATGTGTTTATTGTTTCTCGTCTTGACTATTGCAATTCTCTCTTTTATGGTCTCCCTGCCACATTGCTCAATCACCTGCAGTACATCCCAAACTCAGCAGCTAGAGTCCTCACACTCACCAAGCGCACTGCTCACATCACTCCTGTTTTACAGCAACTGCACTGGTTGCCAGTTATTTCTCGGATTAAATACAAAATCTTGCTTTTAACCTATAAAGCTCTTCATGGTCTCGCCCCTTCCTATCTCTGTGAGCTAATTCATTTGTACTGTCCCTCCCGCTCCCTCAGATCTTCTGTCTGTGGACTTCTGACTGTTCCACGTTTTAAACTGGCATCTATGGGTGGCAGATCATTCAGTGCTGCTGCTCCTAAACTTTGGAACTCGTTACCACAATCGCTTCGTCACTGTTCCACTCTCTCTTCCTTCAAAGCTAACTTGAAAACTTTTCTCTTTACCTCACACTACTCTTCCTAGTGTGGCTTTTTATTTTTAATTTTTTTTGGGGGGAGTAACTCCTGTGTAAAGCGTCCTTGGGTTTGTGAAAGGCGCTATATAAATTTAACTTATTATTATTATTATTATTATTATTATAAATTGTGCATGAATAATTACTCAAACTTACACTGGGGAAAAAAAAAGTTGATTCCCAATTACTTAGTGTATCAGATCACATGACACCGTTCCACAATTATCGACAAAAATAAATAAAATTAAAATAATAATAATAATAATAATAATAATCGGTATGTGGTATTAAGTTAACAAAACATAGTTTTTATTTAAATTTTGTTTTACATAGACTTTTATATTCAGTCCAAAATATCTTTTATATAAATATATCTATGCCTGTGCTTACATAAATGTTCGTAAACAAATGAACTGATAATGTTGAACCTGTCAGAAAACCTTTTTGTTCCACTTTCGACCCACTTTCTAAGTATTTTCGTAGATCACATTTTGTTAATTATTCATTGTTGTTTGTATTAATTTCTAGTTTTGTAGTTTACCAATAAACATCAACAGGGAATTGATATTGTAACCACATGAACATCCAGGTCAAAGGTCGCATCTCATTCCTCGAACCAAAATATAAAATGTCTACGGATATTGTAATATGTGGTAGATATTTACAACAAACTGCAAAAAATATATATTTTCTGAATGGAATAGAAAAATCTGAATATTTCAAGCAGGTAATTGTTTATATGCTCGGAATTTAATTCTGCTCTAATTCTATTTACTGCAATCGGATTCCAAATACTCTGTAAACATTCCATTCTGTTATGAATCAGGAAAAAAATTTATTATAAATCACAGCACTTTTATTTTTTTAAAGTACTTCATCAACTTCAACAATGTTACACAAAGATCGATCCATAACAGCTGTAAATGTCACTTAATTCCACAGCGTGTGATAATGGTGGACGCCGGTGAAAGTGGTCACTATTATCGACACCTCACGTGACTTTTGAAATGCACGTTTAGATACAAAATGGCGACTGTCAAATGAAAGAGTAAGAAACAAAGTAAGTTTGAACAAGGATGTCTTTACACGGTAGGATATACCGCAGCCACCGCACCTGGCAGGCATTAAGACCTGCTCCTTCTGTGTGGTGGCTAGCATAGAAGTCGCTCCCCTCAGACGTCTTCAACTGAAAGCAGAGCTGCACGACGAAGACCTGTAGACTTCACAAGGTTTTCAAGTGGGCACCCCATCTCACCGGTGTTTTGTCAACAAGCCCACGACACCTCAGTGGGGCTTGACAGCAGAACCAGCGTCCTGGAACTGCTCCCTCTGTCATTCAGGAACCTGCCGTGCAACTCTGTCCCCCTCTTCTCTGCCAGCCTGGCTTAGCCACCGGTTACTTCTCTTTAGCCACAGCCACCTGGATGCCTGTTCCGCCTGCTTTGAGATGCTGTTCACCAAGTTCTTATGGGTTACACCCCAACCCCAAGCCGTCCTAGTGCTCTCCAAAGGGACTGCCCTGGGAACCCCCTGCAACCCACCTCCACTGGTAGGTTCCAGGTTCTCCACCCCCTCTGCTGGCTCTCTACAAGGAGGGGCTGGTACTTCCCCAGCTTGCATTCGTGTGCCTCCTCAATCCTGTCCTCCCAGGGTACCGTTAGCTCTATCAAGGCCACCTGTTTTGTTGCATGGGACCAGAGCACGATATCTGGTCGGAGGCTGGTGACAGCAGTCTCTTCAGGAAACCCGAGTTGCCTACCCAGGTCAACTCTCATTTTCATGAAATATCAGTGAATTTAATAAGTAAATCCTGTCCATGATCTTTCCGCCATGCTTACCTGCGATGATAACTTCTGGGTTTTCTTCAAATTGTTGATTGTGATTAAAAAAAAATCCATCTTGGGTAACGAGCTGTGTCATCAGACGACAAGATCAAAGGGCGAGGGCGGTCTTCCAGTTGATTAATTAACCAATAATAACTGTAGTAACTGAAACTCACCTTTGTAAAATTGTTTTTTATTGGTAAACTTGAAAAGGTGTCGATAATTAATTGTAGCTGCCGCTCTCAACTTCATGTTAAAACTATAATGAATTATTTATAATCATTAGTTATTTATAATCACACATAACAGTTATTCCACGAAATCGAGTCGTACATGAGCTGATAGCCGATGAGGCACATAGCGCCAAGTTGGCTATAAGCCATGCATGACAAAATTGAGTGGAAAAACTGTTTTATTCCATCCACCTTCACTGGATTTTTAGAAACTCGGCATTTTTATTTTCATTTTTTGCAAATTTGATCACTAAAAACTTAATATAAAAAACTTCCGACAAAATCGTTTCCGCTTAGAATGTAAGCGAATGGGAGAAATGACAGGAGCAATTTGTGACAAATGCTTTAATAGCAATTCTTGAAAAATAAAAAAAGATATGTTCAAATACTTTCATTCCATATTTTTGTTGCTTTTTTGTATTTTTCGGGGGTTTTGTTTACGAGTTGAGCTTTTATTTCGTCCTCGGTTGGTTCAGCAAAACGTCCGCCATTTTGTTTTTCTCTACTCACGGTATATGAGCTGATATCCTAGTAGTAGAGTAGCCAATCAGAGCGCACGATTGCTCATATCCAGTGAATGTGGATAGAATAATGTGCCATATTCACCTTTTCTCCGAAGTTATATATCTGATCTATCCTAATGAGCTCGCTAAAATTCATAAAATATAAAAGTGCTTCACAGTTAGACACAGAATCGTAAGTTACAGTATACCAATGTTTCATTTATTATAATTATTATTCATGGAGTAAAGAAAGGAGGCTTTCTTTTGTGATGATCTGAGTTTTTATTTCCTCCTCGGTCGGTTCAGCAAAACGCTCCGCCATTTTGTTTTTCTCTACTCATGGTATATGATCTGACATCCTAGTAGTAGAGTAGCCAATCCGAGCTCATATCCAGTGAATGTGGATACAATAATATCTCTTATCACCCAGATGAGGATGGGTTCCCTTTTGAGTCTGGTTCCTCTCAGGGTTTCGTCCTCATGTCGTCTCAGGGAGTTTTTCCTTGCCAGCGTCGCCACAGGCTCGCTCATTGGGGATAAAGTCATTTGTTTAAAATGTATATTTCTGTGTCATTCAGTCTTTTTACGAATGAAAAGAAATGAACACTGTTTCAAAGGCTTGCTCATGAATAAATAAATAAATTAGGGATGAAATTATCTCATAAGTTTCAAGCCTTTAATTTTCTGTAGAGCGGCTTTGCGACAGCGTCGGTTGTTAAAAGCGCGATACAAATAAACTGACTTGGCACGATATGAACGTGCGAGAAGAGAATATGCGCCATGGATTAATCCCAACTTGCACGGACACAATCCTACAACGTGCTCTTGTAATAAAGGTCAAAGCGATGAGTTTGGTGAACGTGATATTTGGCCTGAAATTCAAATGACTCTGATGGTTCATGACAACCATAAATAAAGTGTGTTTCATAATCACCAAGGCAATGATTATTTGATTATAAATAACCGAAATGGCATTTTTCACAACGCTAAACTGATCAGGTTGGTCCGAATTATAGTCTCATCTCATTATCTGTAGCCGCTTTATCCTGTTCTACAGGGTCGCAGGCAAGCTGGAGCCTATCCCAGCTGACTACGGGCGAAAGGCGGGGTACACCCTGGACAAGTCGCCAGGTCATCACAGGGCTGACACATAGACACAGACAACCATTCACACTCACATTCACACCTACGGTCAATTTAGAGTCACCAGTTAACCTAACCTGCATGTCTTTGGACTGTGGGGGAAACCGGAGCACCCGGAGGAAACCCACGCGGACACGGGGAGAACATGCAAACTCCGCACAGAAAGGCCCTCGCCGGCCACGGGGCTCGAACCCGGACCTTCTTGCTGTGAGGCGACAGCGCTAACCACTACACCACCGTGCCGCCCTTAAGGAGACATGATTCTCATTTTTCTCATTGAAATTGGTCTTTTTTCGGTTAAAGACTTTGTAGCTGTAAGCCAGTATCTCACTGGGCTGCGACAAATTGCGAACGTCATTCGCGAGAGAGTTTCAAAAGTGTCTTGAAACATTGGCGGGGCTTCTCAATTTCCTCGCATGAGTCGCAAAGTGTCGCTCCTTCGTCGCTGAAATTTTGAACATGTTTAAAAAATTTGTGCGACAAAATTCTCTCAAAATAGCCGCAAATGCTTCGCTGGTGTCGCAAAGCCGTCGCGAACCCTTCTCAAGTCAGTTTCCGTGAGGCTTCCTTGACTTCCCTGCCTGCAGAAGGAAAGCCGGGCTGCGACAGCCTGCGACACAACAATTGCGGTAAAATATGCGAATATAAGGGTGGCACGGTGGTTAGCGCTGTCGCCTCACAGCAAGAAGGTCCGGGTTCGAGCCCTGCGGACACGGGGAGAGCATCCAAACTCCGCACAGAAGGGTCCTCGCCGGCCACGGGGCTCAAACCCGGACCTTCTCGCTGTGAGGCGACAGCGCTAACCACTACACCACCTTGCCACCCACCGAATTATAGTAAATGAAACATTTGTTGTTTTGGAGCAAACAGCGTTTTATATCGAAGTACCCGGCAGATATTACCGTCACACGCCGGAACATTAGTGTTTAACGAGCAAAGCAGAGATCGTCAGTAAGAAGTCATCAGAGTAACTTGCAAAAATTTTCCTCGCGTTTTATTACCTGAGTGCTGAGTCTGGATCTGACAGTGCCGGAGCATTGATCAGTCAATTAACATGATGTAGTGAGAGCAATATAAAGTTACTGCGAGCTTGAAAAGCACTGCATTTCAAAGGCTGCGTGGCTTATATTGGCAATACTCTGTCTACAATAATCCTCCACTGTCAACAGTGTTGGGTTTGTCACTCGGGTACTTGCTTCATCTCAGCCGGAGACTCTGAGCTTCACAGGCTCATATTAATGTTATTGATCACTGTCAGCTTCTCAATTCTGATCTAAGGGGAGTTTGACTTCCTGCCTTCAGCAGCTTATAGACTTATAGTAAATGTTTTTTTCATTACAGTCTCTGTCTCTTTCTCTACCTTGAGCTTTGACTGCAATAACTCGTCTGCTTTATTACATACAGTTTTCACAAATGTGACAACTGGCAAATTGAATCAAAGCCTCAATCATCAAAATAATACTACTAGTGTTGACAACTGAAGGTAGAAATGGGGGGGGGGATATCTGCGTGGCCTCATATGAACCAGACGCTTAGTTTCCCTCTGTGCACTGTTGGTTTTTGCTACTTATGCAAGAACACAGTGGTCTCAGGGCCCGTTTACACGAGGACGCTGTCGGGTAAAAACGACTAAATATTTTATCAGAAGTGCCTTTCGTTTACACGAGGACGGCGTTTCCGAGGCTGAAAAACGGATAAAATTGAAAACGCCTTTCAAAGTGGATAAGTTTAAAAACGGCCCCCGTTGCGTATCCGTCTAAACTACCCAATACGCGAAACTCTGCTCGGATCTGCTCATGTCGGGTACGCGTTTACGTCATACCTATGTCATATACTGCACATGCCAGCCCGGGAAGTAGGAAAGTAAGTAAAAAAGTAAGAGCATGTCTGATTACATCAATCCAACGGACCTTCAAGCTGCTCTGTGTTTTAATGCAGTAGATGTGTTTTCCTGCTCACCCGCCCAGCTGGAGCCTCCTCAGTTTGGTGTCGCCAAGTTACACACACACACGCACGCGCGCACACGCGTGTGCGTGCACGCGCGCGCCGCCTATTCAAGCCGCTCGTGAAACCATAAACCCGAGACTGAAAACAAAACTAGCAGCCGAACGGGTTTATTTTGCTGAGATGGACACTGCCTTTTCTCTTCTTCACCGAAACAAGAGTGAGTGTTACTTAATAAAGGCAGATTAAAAGAGTTTCGGTTTGCTCCTGCTCCTCCCTCGAGCACTACAGTACCTCAGCCGGTGTTCTGAAATTTCTTCCTACCTATAATTTCTTCCTACCCGGTGTTCTGTAAAGTTATCCTAGCAAGTTCTCATACAGACCGTTTTATTATTCAAAACAAGTCATTACAAATTATTTGACTCGGCCAAAGACTCGACCAATACGCACAAAACATAAAAATCGGCAAATGCGTGAAATTCTCACCGATTTTCTATCAGCCCAGCTGATCGGTGGGACAAAACTACTGTTGAATTTTCCTACCCTCCTGGATTTCGCGCATGTGTAGTAGGCTTGGTAGGATAACTTGACAGAACAGCGGCGCAGATGTGCAGATCAGACAAGACGGAAGACGTTGCGCATGCGTGCAGACATAGCGGAGACATTTATGCGTCACCGTATAGACGCAGATTTCCTCCTTGAAAACGGTCGTGTAGACGCGGAAAAAAGTGAGAACAAAAACGGACTTTTGCGTTTTTGTTTTATACCGTCCCCGTGTAAAGTGGGCCTCAGAGTGCGTTTAAACCCTCAAGCCTGCTCTTAAAAATTAGGGATAAAATCAGCGCGTGTTTAAAGGTCTGATGACACGAACATGACTCTATGCAATTTCTTAAATAAACTATACAACATGGCAAACATGTTAGATTTCTGTTATAATTACGTGAAAAGAAGCTGTTGTTACGCGAATATCCAACTTTTAATTGCACAGCGCAAGAAAACTGGGTCCGTGGCTCGCGGCCATGCTGTGACGTCAGCGGAAGAACACGCTGCGGTTCACTGGCTGTTCTACTCAATGGAAATGGCGCATGAAAACGCCGGTGAACTTTCTAGTGCTAGCTCTTCAACAACCAAATACTGGTACTTTAAGCAGTGATCATGATGGCATGATTTTATCTGATTTGAAATAAATGAGATTGATAATAATGTGAATGTTCACAACTAGTACATACAAACACTGCAGCTTCTGATTCAGCACCTGCGTCATACTCCGCAAAAACATCAGCAAGAACCCACAATATAAATGGAAATGCAATACACTAAGCTCAAATGACTTTTGGAAAGTATAATTTCTAAATTTTTTCTACATATTCTTGAAGTCGGTCATCGGGGTACTTGCTACCGTTCCCTAACAACGCATGGCAAAGGGTAAAGTGTAGTGTTGCTACGAGTACTTGCTAAAGCCTCCGGTGGAAGATCCTCGATGTGCTGATAAGACATACAGTTCTATATAACACACAAGTGTCACGATAATCACAAAACAGATGCAAATTGTTAAAATACCTAATTTTTAAGCAATCATGTGTTGATCTCTTCCGAATAGAATCTATGATAGCCTACCCTCTTTACCCTTTGCCTCTCGTTGCTAGGCGGCAGTTACATGAAAGCCGCAAGCTTTCACAAGCAAATACATGACTGATATCACGCCGACTTTATGATTACATTTATGATTATCATGAATGTGTACTCTATGATGTGGACTCTATGAGAGCTCTGGAGCGAGTCACTTCCAAGATGGCCGCGCAGACCGCAGTGTTACTATTTTTAGCATCATGTCGGAGCACTCTATAGCTCTACGTACCTTTATCTTATGTCGTTTCTCAACACATGTTCTGACAGGAGGACTGTTTTTGGAGGAGTCGCCTTGTCCCAGGCGACTGCTGGATCCGGCATAGCTACTAGTAGACCCCCTCCGGAATACTGTAGGCACTGCTGATGGTAGTAACACACGTTTGTGCTGAACTGCACACCCAAGAGATTCTTTTAAGTTGGGAAGGGTGTCAAAACAATCCAAATCGAAGTGTTCAGAGCACAGGATGGATGTTGGTGAGGGCTCCCACTTGTCACGAGTGCGCCTGACTTGCTTCACCCACTTCGCGTGCAGCTCGGGATCTCTGGGAAACTTGAATAAACTTACCCCATCCTTGTGGGTTTTGGAGCAAAAGCCGGCAACACAACGCGAAGGCATAATAACTATATATATAATAATAATGTATAATAAAAATACTAATAATGATAAACTGAACACCTGTCGCATCAACAACAAACTGGTAAGTTAGGAGGAAGGTTCTTTCGCTGACGTCATATAGCTCCTCCTCCTCTTTCGTCTCCTGGGTGCTGCAGCCCCGTCAAATTTGCCCAAATAGCCGCGTTTTTTATCATAACTTGTAAAATAGGCGCCTTCGTGAATTAATATATGGATCATCGGGAATTACTTTTTATGTTATAAAACATCGCCAAAGATGTCAAAAACGTGTCATCAGCACTTTAAAGTGCATATCACGGGTAAATTCAGGAGCAAGATCAACGTAATTCTCCTATTTTATATTAAACTTTGGTCAAATATCTGTCACATTTTGCATTTTGTGCAATTTTTTGTACCTTGTGCAATATAGCAAGTGTGGAGTACTTCTGAGGCACGTCACTCATACTGTACAATGACCGTCACTCATGCATCTTATTGTCATCGCAAAGCCCCTACTAGCCGCGCTGCGGACTTGGTTAAGGCGTACAAAAGGAGTACGGGTTCCGTACGTAGTGTATGCGTTCTTGATTTTTTTGCAAGACCTGTAGAATTTGCCTGTTCAGGACCAAAAGTCTCCACGGCCAGTCTGCGACCTTCTACGGCGCTGAACACATGCAAGTGTCGCGCAAGTCTCTAGCACGGTATTGGCAAATTTTTTACCGTAGACTACCTGTAGTAGCATGTACGGCGGGTTGTGAGTGAGCCTTAAAGGGCACATCTTGGATAAATTCAGGAGCAAGATCAATGTAATTCTCCTATTTTATATTAAACTTTGGTCAAATATCTGTCACATTTTGCGCAATTTTTGTACCTTGCGCAATACCAGAAAAATTCAGTTGAAATCAAGCCATTTGAGGTGAATTGGTCCGCCTCTGAAAAAACGGCATTTGGATTTCCCAGGAAACATTGATTTTCGTGACGTCGCGTGCGGGACGCCTCCCTCTGAATCCTACGTCAGCGCTGGTTTGTTTATGAGAAAACGACCTGGTGGTTTTCTGCAAATTTCTTCAACGTTATCCGTAATTATTAAAATGGTTAACAGATGTATCGTAGGAGGGTGTAGCAACACCAGTCTTGATGGGATTAGTACTCATCGTTTTCCAAAAGACCGGACAATGAGAGAGAAATGGGAGCGCTTGGTCTACACAGGCTGTGCACTGAAACCGTGCAAAGCTCGCGCAGCCTGCTGGCGCTTCCGCAGGTGACGTCACGAATCTGGCTCCAGACTCCCTTGGGATTTTTCCAGACGCGTTTTGTTATTTTATTTTTTTCTGCTGTAGACAGACGGACTTGTGGAAAATCACCCTTCTGGATGAGTGTGTAAAGGGACATACTTTCATATAAAAAAAAAAACTAAATTGGTCCAGGATATGCACTTTAAAGCCATTTAAATTCTGTAAAGCCGCTTTGCGACAATGTCTATTGTTAAAAGCGCGATAAAAATAAACTTGACTTCACAGATATTCACTGAGCCTGAGGCGGATAATAGTTTTTGTATAAATACAGCCGTGATTTATTTTATTTAAAAAAAATAATAATTGATTCCAAACTGGAGCAGCACGGTGGTGTAGTGGTTAGCGCTGTTGCCTCACAGCAAGAAGGTCTGGGTTCGAGCCCCGTGGCCGGCGAGAGCCTTTCTGTGCGGAGTTTGCATGTTCTCCCCGTGTCCGCGTGGGTTTCCTCCGGGTGCTCCGGTTTCCCCCACAGTCCAAAGACATGCAGGTTACGTTAACTGGTGACTCTAAATTGAGCGTAGGTGTGAATGTGAGTGTGAATGGTTGTCTGTGTCTATGTGTCAGCCCTGTGATGACCTGGCGACTTGTCCAGGGTGTACCCCGCCTTTCACCCGTAGTCAGCTGGGATAGGCTCCAGCTTGCCTGCGACCCTGTAGAACAGGATAAAGCAGCTAGAGATAATGAGATGAGATGATTCCAGACTTCAAAAGCAGCATGCAAACGTTACGAGAAACTTGTAGGCTTCCAGCATTGTGTCACATAAAACACCTCAGAATTCCACCTTACCTTTAGACCAAACTTCGTAGCCTCTTTTGGAACAGCATTTTCTTTCGTTATTTATAATTCTTGCTCCTATTTATGGTGACGAAGCGATTAGCTGCCATTTTGCCAAGGTGATTATCGAGACTTATCATAAATACAGAGGCGATTATAGGAAGTCACAGACACTGATTATCAAGAAATTCTGACAATTTCTTGATAATTACCTCAAGCGAAAAATGGCGGCCAATCGCTTCGTCACCATACACGAGGAAGAATTACAAATGATGAAAGAAAATGCTGTTTCTAAAAGCACTAAAGATGCTACTAAGTTTGGTCTAAAACTATTCAAAGGTAAGGTGGAATTGTGAGTTATTTTATCGTTTGTGAAAATTTTACCAGCGTTTTGACCCTTGATTAAATAACTTGTACTTTGATAATTTCCTGAGGGTGGACGTTTTTCTGAAAATTTTTACCAGAGTTATGCCCTTGATTATTAATAAACTTGCACTTTGGTGATTTCATCAAGGTGTGCTTGCGTTCTGAAATCAACTTCCTTCACAATTTTTATCCCCTGCTGGCCGAAAGGCCCGAAGGGGGATTAAGTCATGGCGACAGATTATGTCGTGTCCATCTGTCTGTCCGTCCGTCCCGGGAAGGGTACTCACCTTCTGAAATCAACTCCCCTCACAGTTTTTGGAGGAATTTCACGAAACTTGGCAGGATTCTTTGTTGTATGTCAGTAATGCGCATGTTGCACTTTAGTTCAATTCAGTTGCATTTTACCAGAGTTATGGCCTCGTTGCCAGCAGGGGATATTGTGCTCTCAGAGCACTCTTGTTTTTAGATTTCAAAGAAATAATTTTATTTGACTTCATGGTCAAATAAAAAGGGTAGCATAGCGCTGCAGTCATTAGCACTGTCACGTCACAGCAAGAAGGTTCTGGCGTGTTCTCCCCGTGTCTGCATGGGTTTCCTTAGGTTGCTCCAGCTTCCTCCTACAGTCCAAAGACATGCTGATTAAGCTAGCCTGGGCCCGCCCATCCTAAGCATGATGCAACATGAGGGCCTGTTGCGAGCTTAGTCTGGCCAGGCAAGCTATCTGCAGCTCTTCCAAGCTCCGGAAAAATCGGGAGCCAATCAACTTTGAGCATCTCCAACGGCCCTGGGTAGAGGCGTGTTCAAGGCACTGACGTCGTAGAACTGCGACCGGAAGCCATAGATTGTTTACAGAATCATGCTGTATTGAAAGCATTCAACGGGAAGTTCTCATTGAAAACGGAGCAAAGAGCAGCCCTGGAGGTATTTATTGAAAGGAAGGACATTTTCGCCTTGCTCCCGACCGGCTTCGGTAAGAGTTTAATCTACCAGTTAGCCCCACTGGTAGCCAAATCAATGGGGCTCAGCGAGAATCCTATCGTCGCGTCACATACGTCAGAGGAAAGAGTGATGTGACTGGTTTAAGCTTCGTCACAGCCTTTTCTGGCTTCGACCAGTAGCAAACTGAGGCATTTCAGGGAGGCGGGTCAACCACCGGCTCTGCGAAACGGTTGGGCTGAATATGTTGGCCAGACCAATAGCTCGGAGAGCTTTGAAGTCGCGTTAGCCAGACTAGATTAAGCTGCAGTCACACTACAGCTCGCGATGCTTTGTGACGGGTTATCGATGAAAAAGGCATTTTGGTGGTGATGCATGGCGATGTACAGGCGAGCGAAAAGTCGTGGTCACACAGCAGGTGATCACTTGAATGCCACGCCTTCGAGTGCTCAAGCCTGGACCCAGCCGTTATGGGAAACACCCGATGCTGGTTTGAGCTCAATCAGCACACGCGTATAAGGACGCTGTTTTCAAAAAGACTTTGCAAAGTATTATTATCACTGTCACGTTTGTTTCTAGCCATGTTTATGTCGCTGGTTAATCTCACACCTATTAATAAACACTCTTCCTGCACTTAGATCCGTCTACCGCCGCATACCTGACAGAATACTTTGCAAAGTCTCTGTGAAACAGCGTGCTGATTGCGCTCAAACCAGCATCAGATGTTTCCCATCATGACTGGGTCCCAAGCGTGCACACAACGCTCTCTGAAGGATCCCCGAATGTAAATGCACTTTTTAAGTCTTGGTGAAGGTTAGGCTATGCCGAGCGGCTGTGTTGATGAGGCTCCCATGAGCATCAGGGACATAGATTCGAGACAAATACATCTCAAGAGGCTCGAAGAAGGTTCCCCAAGCTTCGGGAAATATTCCCAAACCCACCTGCGAGTATCTGCTGCTTAGTTTGCTGACAAAAATGTCGCCACCTGATTTTAATGCAGGCTTTGACATTTTTCATGATGTTTTTGCCCACTCATGAGGCGGAGACATACTAAAAGACAACTCGCGAAGCTCGGAGTACGTTCGCCGTGCATTGCACGATTGGTGGCGGTGCTACCAATTTTTCATCGTCAAACCCATTGTGAGCTGGAGTGTGACCAGGGCCTTTGGTCAACTGGTTACTCCAACTTGCCCATAGGTGTGAATGTGAGTGTGAATGGTTGTTTGTTGTTTGTCTCGGTGTTAGCCGTGCCATAGATTGGCAACGTATCCATAATGAACCCTGTCTCTCACCTGTAGTCAACTGGGATTGGCTCCGGTTTGCCTCATGACCTGTAATGGATAAGCGGTACCAATAATGAATGGATGGATTTTACTTTTAATAATAAAAAAAACTAAAGTGGGAAAAATGTGTAAAAATTGTGTAAAAAAAAATTTTAGTACAGAATTTTAACATCAAATCAGCATCCTCCAGGCATTTTGTCTCATCTCATCTCATCATCTCTAGCCGCTTTCTCCTGTTCTACAGGGTCGCAGGCAAGCTGGAGCCTATCCCAGCTGACTACGGGCGAAAGGTGGGGTACACCCTGGACAAGTCGCCAGGTCATCACAGGGCTGACACATAGACACAGACAACCATTCACACTCACATTCACACCTACGCTCAATTTAGAGTCACCAGTTAACCTAACCTGCATGTCTTTGGACTGTGGGGGAAACCGGAGCACCCGGAGGAAACCCACGCGGACACGGGGAGAACATGCAAACTCCGCGCAGAAAGACCCTCGCCGGCCACGGGGCCCGAACCCGGACCTTCTTGCTGTGAGGCGACAGCGCTAACCACTACACCACCGTGCCGCCCAGGCATTTTGTATGCATTAAATATTCAGTTAAAATATATATTTTAAAAAAGTGTATTCGTCTCAGAAAAGCGTTACATTAACAGTGTTTAGCAGACTCTTTTATCCAGAGCGACATACAATATACCCAGAGCAGCCTAGGGAGCAGGGGCCTTGCTCAAAGGCATTTCAGCCAGTCCTTCTGGTCCAGGGAATTAAACCAGCAACCTTTTGGTCTCAAAGCCACGTCTCTAACCAGTAGGCCACAGCTTCCCCCAAGGCAGAGTGTGACATAATTTTTCACAAGTATTAATATTATATAGTCATATCTCCCAAGCCTACTTAAAGGGGAACTGAAGTCATTTTTAAACTTGCTTTATTTCTTCATTAACATGTTATTCAATTACGCTTTCGGTTTTAGTAACCTTATATCGTGACTCGTATTGGCAACTAATTCCAATTAAATATTATACTTATCGGCCTATTCGGTTTTTAGCCATGTTTAATTTAGTTCCTTTGGTCCACGGCAGGCGTCGCTTATTCCCGTGATCTTCACGAGACTTGTGCAAGACTTCGAAATGTGAAGTGTCAGCCAGGTGTCAGTGCCGCCATTTTGAAAACTGTTTTCCAAACGAAGTATTGCACAAAAACGAGTTTAAATGACGATTACTGCCGACTTTTTTCAAACTTTCCTGATTGCTATCAAAACAAACAAAACTTCCGGCTTGATTACATCAGGATTTGAAAGAGGGCGCGCGCGTCTTTTGACAATGTTGGCAGATGTCGGTCACTTTGATTTCCGCTGTACGTTTTACTTCTGTCCTACGATGTCTCACACAGGTCTCAACGAATCTTGTTTACGGCCATTGCTTTGACATATGGACTGATATATTACAGAGCGTATTTCAAACACTCAGAACTTGCTATAGCAGCGACAAAATAGCTATCAAAGATGCATTCCTGTATTTAATAAAATGAGAACTAGAATTTTGATGATAAAAAATTTGCCTTCAGTTCTCCTTTAGCGCTGCATCTTGGAAAGCTTTGCATGAGGTAAAAACCACCACGATCTGCCATTGGGCTTTCTTCTGCCCAGGTCAGACGGCAGAAAGACACATGCTGCGGCCTGCGCAGGCGTTTTGCGGCAAATCCTTCGTTGTAATAGTCAAAATTGTGAAATATGCCTTTAAGACATGCTGTGTTACCTCGAGAGGCGGCGTCATCAGCTCGCACTTGAGCCGTGCCTCTATTTTGTTCATGTATGATAAGATCAAGCTGTTCAACCGGGCATGGTAAGGTTGAAGTGTACACAGCAAACGTTATAGTGTTAAATCAACTCTGAGAGAGTCAATTTTAACACTATGCTGGTGTTTATCTTGTCCCAGTCTCTGCAGTGTTTCCTAAAGTTAAATCATCTTTTTACAGCGTCATTTCAACTCTATATTTTAACACTTTTGCTTAACACTGGGAAATTAACTCTGAGAATTTTGCTGCCGTAAGTGAACGTGCGTTTTTGCCTTCCTCTCTTCTCCAAACTGCTTGAACCCGCGATTGGTTGCTCAAGCGTTGCACGACCGCCTGCCTCTACACGCGTCAGCCTGCTATTCGCACCGATTGGAAGCTGAAATGCGAACAGATCGTGATCCGCTTGCGTCAGCCCGCCTCTACTAAAGACCCTCTGCAACACTGTCATTATATGCGTCGACGCAAGACCAGTCAGACCCTGACCTGGGCGTTCATCTGGGTTCGAGCCCCGCGGCCAACGAGGACCTTTCTGTGTGGAGTTTGCATGTTCTCTCCATGCCTGTGTGGGAATTTCCTCCGGGTGCTCCGGTTTCCCCCGCAGTCCAAAGACATGCAGGTTAGGTTAACATGGGGTGGCCTTGGCCTGAAGGTTGGGCTGAAGTGCCCTCGAGTAAGGCACCTAACCTTCTGGGCACTGTAGCATTGCTGCCCACTGCTCTGGGTATGTTTGTGTGCCCATTGCTCACTTGTGTGTACAACCCCGATTCCAAAAAAGTTGGGACAAAGTACAAATTGTAAATAAAAACGGAATGCAATGATGTGGAAGTTTCAAAATTCCATATTTTATTCAGAATAGAACATAGATGACATATCAAATGTTTAAACTGAGAAAATGTATCATTTAAAGAGAAAAATTAGGTGATTTTAAATTTCATGACAACAACACATCTCAAAAAAGTTGGGACAAGGCCATGTTTCCCACTGTGAGACATCCCCTTTTCTCTTTACAACAGTCTGTAAACGTCTGGGGACTGAGGAGACAAGTTGCTCAAGTTTAGGGATAGGAATGTTAACCCATTCTTGTCTAATGTAGGATTCTAGTTGCTCAACTGTCTTAGGTCTTTTTTGTCGTATCTTCCGTTTTATGATGCGCCAAATGTTTTCTATGGGTGAAAGATCTGGACTGCAGGCTGGCCAGTTCAGTACCCGGACCCTTCTTCTACGCAGCCATGATGCTGTAATTGATGCAGTATGTGGTTTGGCATTGTCATGTTGGAAAATGCAAGGTCTTCCCTGAAAGAGACGTCGTCTGGATGGGAGCATATGTTGCTCTAGAACCTGGATATACCTTTCAGCATTGATGGTGTCTTTCCAGATGTGTAAGCTGCCCATGCCACACGCACTAATGCAACCCCATACCATCAGAGATGCAGGCTTCTGAACTGAGCACTGATAACAACTTGGGTCGTCCTTCTCCTCTTTAGTCCGAATGACACGGCGTCCCTGATTTCCATAAATAACTTCAAATTTTGATTCGTCTGACCACAGAACAGTTTTCCACTTTGCCACAGTCCATTTTAAATGAGCCTTGGCCCAGAGAAGACGTCTGCGCTTCTGGATCATGTTTAGATACGGCTTCTTCTTTGAACTACAGGGTTTTAGCTGGCAACGGCGGATGGCACGGTGAATTGTGTTCACAGATAATGTTCTCTGGAAATATTCCTGAGCCCATTTTGTGATTTCCAATACAGAAGCATGCCTGTATGTGATGCAGTGCCGTCTAAGGGCCCGAAGATCACGGGCACCCAGTATGGTTTTGCGGCCTTGACCCTTACGCACAGAGATTCTTCCAGATTCTCTGAATCTTTTGATGATATTATGCACTGTAGATGATATGTTCAAACTCTTTGCAATTTTACACTGTCGAACTCCTTTCTGATATTGCTCCACTATTTGTCAGCGCAGAATTAGGGGGATTGGTGATCCTCTTCCCATCTTTACTTCCGAGAGCCGCTGCCACTCCAAGATGCTCTTTTTATACCCAGTCATGTTAATGACCTATTGCCAATTGACCTAATGAGTTGCAATTTGGTCCTCCAGCTGTTCCTTTTTTGTACCTTTAGCTTTTCCAGCCTCTTATTGCCCCTGTCCCAACTTTTTTGAGATGTGTTGCTGTCATGAAATTTCAAATGAGTCAATATTTGGCATGAAATTTCAAAATGTCTCACTTTCGACATTTGATATGTTGTCTATGTTCTATTGTGAATACAATATCAGTTTTTGAGATTTGTAAATTATTGCATTCCATTTTTATTTACAATTTGTACTTTGTCCCAACTTTTTTGGAATCGGGGTTGTACATGTGTGTACTTCAGATGGGGTAAATGCAGAGGAGACATTTCACTGTGCTTGAGTGTATGTGCGATAAATAAAGGCTTCTTGTTCGTGGTTAAACTGCGGGCATTTTTGATATAAATATAAGCATTCAAATATAATTAAGCACATTTTGTCAGCTGAATGAAACCAGGTTGCTTCCAGATGTCCCTGCAGCTTTTGTACCGACTGTAATAAAGACTAGCTATTGAATACTAACTTTCAATAGGGGCACTGTGAATGATGAAATAAGATGAACTGTAATTTAAAAAACTAATATGATTATGTACGATTCTTGGCTCGTGCCAATTCTTTATTCTTGTACAGCAGCAGCAGCAGCAGCTCGCTACAGATGAGCTCGAGACACCTCACACAGGGCACTCATCTTCGAGCAAATCAAAACACTCCAGCACCGAGGAGAGACCTTCTCCAGCAGCCCCAGACGGGTCCGGACTGGAGGGTTCAGACACACAGCCTGCAGGTAAGAGAATAAAGATTATCACGGGTTTCCACAGGTCACAGGGATTTTATAACTGCACTGCAGTGAGTGACTGATTAAATGTCAAGAGGTATTTTATAATTTATTTTTTTCATTTTCCTTCCTCTCCTAATTATCGGATTTTTTTTTTTTTTACGTAAAGTGCTGATGTTTTGTGTTCTTTTCTGCCAAAATATGATCTAATTGCATAGTTTCTTGAAGTGTTACAACAGGATGTATTTTTTTTTTTTGCCATATTGTCTTACAGTATTACATTATTCATTTTCCGAAAACACATCATGCAATCACACAATGCAGTGACACAACACGACTCCATGTTTTGTGTTTGTGTTAGTGGAGGATCTTGACGAGGAGACCATTTTACCAGGGTCAAAGGAAGAGGACGTACACGCCAAAGTCCTGGTAATTCACTTATTTATGCTAAATTAGAGGCTTTTACACACAGTCACTGATGAATTACCTCACACTCATTGTGATTCCTATCTGATTGCAATCTGCAATTCACAATTTCTCTTGCCCGAGGCTTTCAAGCCTGACATCCTCGCATACTAATCAGTGCTTTTATATTTGTGTTACGAAGACTTTCTGGCGATGTGAGAGAATCGTTGATTCATTCCTTCACAAACATCGTAGGCTGTAACGCTCTGCCGGACCATCTTCATTTATTATGCCTCATTGATCACACAAATTCAGCAAGCGCTCACAGGTCGGCCAATGAAAATAGCACTTTTCTCCCACCAGCTGCTCTCAGTCAGAATCGAAATTGGAAAATCCATTGTGGAATTGTAAGCTATACACATATATATATAAATAAGCGCAATACTCCTTTTATCACTTCGACTGCAGAAATAACCTCCGCTTACTCCAGTGCCTGAGGAATGCCTAAGCAGCAGCAAAGGGAGAATAACCTCGAAAGCAGAGGGTGATAGGGAGGGAATGGGTCAGTGAACGTGCTGCAACTCTGTCCTTGCGATCATTGACATTAATAGAATTAATTATAGCCCTCTGGCTGGTAAAAGAGCAATGGCATTTACATGGAGTGATCCTGCAGCCCTTGCTGGGAAACCCTGTCGAAGTGGCAGCTGGCAACCAGAGAGAACTGGATTGCATTATAACGCCATTCATTAGTGCTCACGATCATAGACAAAGGTCAGTACTGTTAAACGAAGTACGGTTGTTGTTACGTTTTACGTTTTATGGAAACCAAAGGAAACGTACGTGTGTTTTTAATAAGTGCCACTTTGACATTCGCTCCCGCAAAGTCTATCTATTTTCTTTCTTTCTTGATCCCAAGCTGGGAAATTGTTTTGTTGCAGCAGCAAGGTATCAGACATGCGAAAAGAAGAAGCCTTTATATGTCACGTGCACACTCAAGCACAGTGAAATCCCTCCTCTGCATTTACACTACCGTGGAAAGTCACACTTTTATTTCCCACCATAAGTTGTAAAACGAATAGAAAATCTAGTCGAGCCATTTTTCTGGCCATTTTGAGCATTTAATCGACCCCACAAAATAATGTGATGCTCCAGAAACTCAATCTGCTCAAAGGAAGGTCAGTTTTATAGCTTCTCTAAAGAGCTCAACTGTTTTCAGCTGTGCTAACATGATTGTACAAGGGTTTTCTAATCATCCATTAGCCTTCTGAGGCAATGAGCAAACACATTGCACCATTAGAACACTGGAGTGAGAGTTGCTGGAAATGGGCCTCTATACACCTATGGAGATATTGCACCAAAAACCACACATTTGCAGCTAGAATAGTCATTTAGCACATTAGCAATGTATAGAGTGCATTTCTGATTAGTTTAAAGTGATCTTCATTGAAAAGAACAGTGCTTTTCTTTCAAAAATAAGGACATTTCAAAGCGACCCCAAACTTTTGAACGGTAGTGTAACCCATCAGAAGCAGCGAACACACACGTGCACAGAGTAGTTGGGGGTCAGGTGCCTCGCTCAAGGCCACTTCAGCCCAAGGCCACCCTATGTTAACCTAACCTGCATGTCTTTGGACTGTGGGGGAAACCGGAGCACTCGCAGGAAACCCACGCAGACACGAGGAGAACATGCAAACTCCGCACAGAAAGGTCTCCGTCAGCCACCAGGCTCGAACCCAGAACCTTCTTGCTGTGAGGCGACAGTGCTAACCACTACACCACTGTGATACAACGTAAAATAGAATTTAAACTAGATAGATACCGTGACTAAAGTCACAGGGATTTGCACTGGTCTGGTCACCGTACCCTGTACTGTAGATCCGGAACGGTAAGAGATAGAGAATGACACTTAGCAAGGAAAAAAAGCTTGTTTTTTACAGATCATTCCAGTTCAGTGATCCGGATCAGCACCAAAAGTTACAGCAACTTAATTCAGCCCAGAAGTAGTCTTCATGTGAAATTTGGTGATGATTGGTTGAAAACTGAGGGAGAAATAACGTCCTAAAGACGTTAGGATAATAATAATAATAATAATAATAATAATAATAACGTGTTGCCAGGCAAAACAAACCTCATCCGGTAGCACTTATGATGAATATGAAGGAAGATATTGAAAAAAAAAAAAAAAGGTACCCTATGGATCCATGTGGCTACTGCTTATAAATACAATAGTTTTCTGATGCCATGTCCATACAGTAAATGCAGCATATATATTTTTACTCGATGAGGCAGTAGCCACAAAAATGAAGCGTAATCCAAAAATGAACAATTTAAAAATCACAGAAGTAAAATATACCAAGTGTCTGTACTTTATATTATTCTACTCTTACCTCTTACAGTTTTCCAAACTGAAACCTCCGAACCGAGGCTGACATACACTACCGTTCAAAAGTTTGGGGTCCCTTTGAAATGTCCTTATTTTTGAAAGAAAAGCACTGTTCTTTTCAATGGAGATCACTTTAAACTAATCAGAAATCCACTCTATACATTGCTAATGTGGTAAATGACTATTCTAGCTGCAAATGTCTGGTTTTTGGTGCAATATCTCCATAGGTGTATAGAGGCCCATTTCCAGCAACTCTCACTCCAGTGTTCTAATGGTACAATGTGTTTGCTCATTGCCTCAGAAGGCTAATGGATGATTAGAAAACCCTTGTACAATCATGTTAGCACAGCTGAAAACAGTTGAGCTCTTTAGAGAAGCTATAAAACTGACCTTCCTTTGAGCAGATTGAGTTTCTGGAGCATCACATTTGTGGGGTCGATTAAATGCTCAAAATGGCCAGAAAAATGGCTTGACTATATTTTCTATTCATTTTACAACTTATGGCGGGAAATAAAAGTGTGACTTTTCATGGAAAACACAAAATTGTCTGGGTGACCCCAAACTTTTGAACGGTAGTGTACACACGCTGTCGCCATGACAGCAATGGCCTGGTGCTAGAGCTCAGAACACGTGTATGCGCAGTGCGCGACTGTTACACTCTTCCAGCACAATAACACCGTGGCTAGCGCCTGTATATGAGGCAGTAGACACAACACAAACGATTTTGACCTTTTTGTTGACCTTGACCGGATGACCCTCAAAATGTCGGAGGTTCTATTTGAGACCACTGTGCATCTATCCTGAAAGTTTCATGAAGATTGATCCAGCCGTTTTCCCGTACAAAAGAAACAAAGAAACTTGACCGAAAACAATACCTCGCTCCACTTACTCCATAGCAGGTGAGGTAATAATAATAATAAAGTAGAAAGATCCTGAGTGAGAGCGCCAGTGCTGCCAGTGCAAATGAAAAAAAAAAAGATCCCAAGAACAAGCCAGCTATACAATATACAGATAAATATGTAACAATAAAAAATATATCTATATATGTGCTTTGTACATGTGAATGTGCATTAATAGCGCTGAGAACAAGAGTTGTGATACATGAAGATAAAAACGGTGCAAGAGTAGCAGTGTTGAACGGAAGATAAAGAAATAAAAAGAAATAAACTCTAATGACAGTAAGCAAACAAGCTCTGGCAGTGCAAATGTTACGGAGGACCAGGGTCGTAAACAGGACTATACAGCAGAGAGGTCAGAGTTCTGTCTGTCGGACAGAGGTGAGTTATTGTACAGTATGATGGCTTGGGGCAGGAAAGATTTCCTGTATGGGTCCTTGTGACAGCGAAGCTGTAACATGTGTTGGAGAAGGTGCTCCGCTGTCTGTGCAGTGTGTGGTGGTGGTGGGGGGGGCGTCAGGATTATCCATGATGGATCACAGTTTGTTCAGAGTCCTTTTCTCCACTACAGCCTCAAAAGTGTCCAGTTCGCAGCCAATCACGGAGCCAGCCTTCTTTGTCTATCTATCTATCTATCTATCTATCTATCTATCTATCTATCTATCTATCTATCTATCTATCTATCTATCTATCTATCTACAGTGCTGAGCGTAAATGAGTCCACCCCCTTTGAAAAATAACATTTTAAACAATATCTCAATGAACACAAACAATTTCCAAAATGTTGACAAGACAAAGTTTAATATAACATCTGTTTAACTTATAACGGGAAAGTAAGGTTAATAATATAACTTAGATTACACATTTTTCAGTTTTACTCAAATTAGGGTACAAAAACCCCTACATCTAGTACTTTGTATGGCCTCCATGATTTTTAATGACAGCGCCAAGTCTTCTAGGCATGGAATGAACAAGTCGGCGACATTTTGCAACATCAATCTTTTTCCATTCTTCAACAACGACCTCTTTTAGTGACTGGATGCTGGATGGAGAGTGATGCTCAACTTGTCTCTTCAGAATTCCCCAAAGAAAATAATTTCTTTGCACCACAAAGGTGAAGGCGACAAGAAGATCAGCAAAGCTTTACTTATCAGTCAGAATACTGTAGCAAAAGTGGTACAAACATTTAAGAAAGATGGAACTGCAACCATCTCACAGAGACGTCCAGGTCGTCCACGGAAGTTAACACCTCGACAGGAGCGTCTTCTGATGAGAAGGGCTGAAGAAAATCGGCATGCAAGTTCACTGCAGTTATCTAAAGAAGTAGAAAGCCAAACTGGGGTGACTATTTCCCGTGACGCAATACGGCGTACACTGCAGAGGAATGGCATGCATGGATGCCGTCCACGAAAGAAGCCTCTCCTAAAGCCCAGGCACAAAAAAGCCCACCTAGAGTTTGCCAGGGCCCATGCTGACAAAGATGAAGACTACTGGGACTCTATACTCTGGAGTGATGAGACCAAGATAAATGTTTTTGGAACTGATGGCTTCAAAACTGTATGGCGTCGCAAAGGTGAGGAATACAAAGAAAACTGCATGGTGCCTACAGTGAAACATGGTGGTGGCAGTGTCCTTATGTGGGGCTGCATGAGTGCTGCTGGTGTCGGGGAGCTGCATTTCATTGATGGCATCATGAATTCACAGACGTGTTGCTCTATACTGAAAGAGAAGATGCAACCATCACTCTGTGCCCTTGGTCGTCGTGCACTTTTCCAACATGACTAAACACACATCTAAGGCCACTGTTGGATTTCTGAAGAAGAACAGGGTGAAAGTGATTCAGTGGCCAAGTATGTCTCCTGATCTGAACCCAATCGAACACCTCTGGGGAATTCTGAAGAGACAAGTTGAGCATCACTCTCCATCCAGCATCCAGTCACTAAAAGAGGTCATTGTTGAAGAATGGAAAAAGATCGATGTTGCAAAATGTCGCCAACTTGTTCATTCCATGCCTAGAAGACTTGGTGCTGTCATTAAAAATCATGGAGGCCATACAAAGTACTAGATGGAGGAGTTTTTGTACCCTAATTTGAGTAAAACTGAAAAATGTGTAATCTAAGTTATATTATTAACCTTACTTTCCCGTTATAAGTTAAACAGATGTTATATTAAACTTTGTCTTGACAACATTTTGGAAATTGTTTGTGTTCATTGAGATATTGTTTAAAATGTTATTTTTCAAAGGGGGGGGTACTCATTTATGCTCAGCACTGTATATATCTATCTATCTGTGTGTGTGTGTGTGTGTGTGTGTGTGTGTGTGTGTGTGTGTACTGTATATACAAGACACACCTCTGTTTAAAATATGTTCTCAGTGAATTCTCTTTTCTCAATGGTACTTTGCAGAGGGAGCTGTTCAAAAGGCGAGTGGCCCTGACAGGAGTATCAGACGCTTCTTGGACAGACGAAAATAATAGAGTCTTGGACAGGTTCATTGCAGATGCTACAATCAAGCTTCTCATTATCTACCTCGACCCATCGTCTGGCCTGCGTGTGCGGTACACCGTGCCAAGCCAGGTACTGCTGGTTCTATTCTGGGACGCAGTGACATTTGGTTTTGGATCAAGGCAGCAGTCGTACATCACCACTGACTCATGATACTGCAAATTATTCATGACTTGAAAATCAGTTTTGTGGTTTTTTTTTTTCTTTTTAGTTTTGTCAAACGACTTCCTGTAATGTTGAATATGCAACATTCAATCCACGATGTTCAATTCCAGCACATCTTAGGCATTTTAGTTTTTAAAGCTGTCACTTTTTTTTTAAGCATTCCGGTTATCCATTAGGGCGGCACGGTGGTGTAGTGGTTAGCACTGTCGCCTCACAGCAAAAAGGTCCTGGGTTCGATGCCGGCGAGGGCCTTTCTGTGCGGAGTTTGCATGTTCTCCCCGTGCCCGCGTGGGTTTCCTCCGGGTGCTCCGGTTTCCCCCACAGTCCAAAGACATGCAGGTTAGGTTAACTGGTGACTCTAAATTGACCGTAGGTGTGAATGTGAGTGTGAATGGTTGTCTGTGTCTATGTGTCAGCCCTGTGATGACCTGGCGACTTGTCCAGGGTGTACCCCGCCTTTCGCCCGTAGTCAGCTGGGATAGGCTCCAGCTTGCCTGCGACCCTGTAGAACAGGATAAAGCGGCTAGAGATAATGGATGGATGGTTATCCAGTAGAACTGTGAAATATTACCCGTTTTATTTCTCTGCGCTACGTCTCTCTCTCGCTCATACACAGGTGGTGGAGCAGCTGGCCTACTTCATACGCAAGGAGGACTCTATGATTATGGAAGAGACATTTGAGAGCAACGTGCAGTTCGGCACAGTGTGCGGCGTGGATATAGTAAGCCTGCTGAGGCTAATGGACAGGATTCATGCACCACTGGTCACTCACAGTACAGACTGGCCAGAGAGCATCAAGAACAGTTATTTAGTTCACATGCACCGCTTCATCACCTACCTCACAGGTACACAACACGACACAAGAAACAGCACACTCTCTCTGAGAGAGGACTTCTCAGGATTTTTACAGCGAGTAGAAAGTTTTACACCTTTTGGTCAGCGTGGCCGCAAATATCTTATGCGATGGGAAGTCGTTGGAGCTTGTGATAAGTCTGTTTTTTATTATCATTCAAATTGTTTTTTACGCCTTTCTGATTGGCTGAGCGAACTGCAAATAACGGTCTGCTCCTGCGCATTATGGTGGAAAGGTATTTGCTTCAAACAATGGTCTGCTCATGCGCAGTTACTTCGCACTTATGATATATGTTTATTTCTGTAATATCTAATTATATATATATATATATATATATATATATATATAAGTGCTGTCAAGCGATTAAAATATTTAATCGCAATTAATGTCGCGACTGTCATAGTTAACTCGCGATTAATCGCAATTTAATCGCACATTTTTGTCACATGAAAAACCATTGTATTTCTCTTATCAGCATAAAAAAGTGAATGGGCTTGCTCACCGTTCGAACTACGGGGGTACTCGGGGGATCCGAGATCCCCTGAAACAGACATGAGATCCCTTGAAAACATGATTTGGGAAATGTTGGGGGGTCTCTAAAATATTGGCAAAATGATGTTTATTGACATAGCAATCGTGTGTAACGGGAAGCATTTGCATATCCGAAGTGAGCGCGCGATGGAGATCTGCGCTCTGAGACAAGCGCAAGCACACACACACCCCCAAGGGAAAATAAGGGACCCCCCCAAAAATATCGGCATAGTTCGAACACTGGTTGTACCAATGTTTTTTTTTTTATTGCAGAGCATAACACGTCTTGTCACAGCCGCTGCAAAGTGGGGCTGGAGCCGCCGATGGGAAAACGAAACCTAAGCCGAGCACCGTGGCTCTTCGGGGGAGGGCAGAGGACTCTGGCTGTGCGGGGCGTGGCATCATGTCACAGAGCGTTAATCTCGCGATAAAAAAATTATCGCCGTTAAAATTGAGTCAAGTTAACGTGTTAATAACGCGACATTTTTGACAGCACTAATATATATATATATATACACAGTGGGGAAAACAAGTATTTGATCCCTTGCTGATTTTGTTGGTTTGGCCACTAATAAAGACTCGATCAGTCTGTAATATTAATGGTAGGTGTAGTCTAACATGCTGAGACAGAATATCACAAAGAAAATCAAGAAATCGACTTTAAAGAATTTGTATTAATTTATTTGCATTTTATTGAGGAAAATAAGTATTTGAACCCTCTTGCCAAAAGGACTTAGTACTTTGTGGCAAACCCCTTATTAGCAAGCACAGAGGTCAGATGTTTTTTGTAGTTGATGACCAGGTTTCTGCACATATTAGGAGGAATTTTGGTCCACTCTTCTTTGCAAATGACCTCTAAATCATCAAGATTCCGTGGCTGTCGCTTGGCAACTCCGAGCTTCAGCTCTCTCCATAGATTTTCGATAGGATTCAGGTCCGGAGACTGGCTGGGCCACTCCATGACCTTGATATGTTTCTTCTTCAGCCATTCCTTGGTTGCCTTGGCTGTATGCTTTGGGTCATTATCCTGCTGGAAGACCCATCCACGACCCATTTTAAGCTTCCTGGCAGAGGGAAGGAGGTTTTCACTTAGGATTTTACGGTACATGGCTCCGTCCATCCTCCCATTGATACGGTGAAGTAGCCCTGTGCAGAAAAACACCCCCAAAGCATAATGTTACCACCTCCATGCTTGACAGTGGGGATGGTGTTCTTGGGGTCATAAGCAGCATGTCTCTCCCTCCAGACACGACGGGTTGAATTGATGCCAAAGAGCTCAATTTTGGTCTCATCTGACCATAACACCTTCTCCCAGTCACTCTCCAAGTCATTCAGATGTTCATTGGCAAAGTTCAGGCGGGCCTGCACATGTGCTTTCTTAAGCAGGGGTACTTTGCGAGCACTGCAAGATGTTAGACCATTGCGGTGTAAAGTGTTACCAACTGTTTGCTTGGTGACTGTGATCCCAGCTGCTTTAAGATCATCCACTAACTCTGCCCGTGTTGTATTAGGTCTATTTCTCACCGTTCTCATGATCCTGGAAACCCCACGAGGTGAGATCTTGTTTGGAGCCCCAGACCTAGGTCGATTGATGATCATGTTGTGAGTCTTGTACTTGCGCACAATTGCGCCAACAGTTGTCACCTTAACGCCCAGCTTCTTGCTAATGGTTTTGTAGCCCATACCGGTCTTGTGCAGGTCTACAATCTTCTCCCTTAAATCCACAGAAAGCTCTTTAGTCTTTCCCATGTTGGAGAGTTTGGAGTCTGACAAACTGATTGATTCTGTGGCCAGGTGGCTTTTATACAAGTCATTAGTGATATCAGGGGTCTTCAATTTAGGTGACAAGGTAATTTGGAGAGTCTAACTTGTCTGTATTAACAAGAACTCTTGATGGTTACTAGGGGATCAAATACTTCTTTTTCTCAATAAAATACAAATAAATTAATATAGATATTTAAAAGTTATTTTCTGGATTTTCTTTGTGATATTCTGTCTCCACATGTTAGACTACACCTACCATTAAAATTACAGACTGATCGTCTTTCTTAGTGGGTAAACCAACAAAATCAGCAAGGGATCAAATACTTGTTTTCCCCACTGTGTATATATCAGTGTTTTCCCCAGAAAAAATTAAAGCCCTAAATTCTGGCATGATAAAACACAGACAATTGAGCGCCAACAGCGCAAAGTGATGCCCCCCCCAATCAAATTTTTTGAAAACAGATGCTCTCAGGTGCATTTTCAGGGTCTCTGAGAGGTTTTAGCCCATGTTTACATTAGACCGTATCAGCGGATCATCAGATTAACGTTTTTAAAACGATTAGTGTGCACACAGCAACACCAATACACGATTTGCGTGCACACAGCAACACCAATACACGGATACGCTCGGCTCCGCAGGCATCCTGCGCTCCAAATCACTCCGCCCTGAACAGCGAGTGCCCTCTGGAGGGTGCGCACTCCGGCCCTGCGCAGCTCACAGAGCGCGCGAGTGAAGTGCACGAGCAGTGATTCGGGACTGAGTCGCTGTGTGTGTGATCCCAACGCATATCACTTACCACTTGCAAGTGGAAGGATGGCAAGCCTAAAGACAATCATAACTACACAATGGGCAGTATTTGCATCAGTATTTGCATCAGTATTTTCATACTTTTATACTCTTTAATGAAAGGTGATACAAGGCGGAAGTCCGCGCCGTTTTTCAGCAGTCGCGTCACATGACCAACGCCAGCGAATCAGGAAGGTGGATGTCACAGTGACGTTGTCCAATGAGACGCCAGCTAGAGCTCAGCACAGCGTATCTGCGTATTCTCAATGTTTACACAGCACCGGAGCTGACACGATCTGGATTGAATACGTGGACCCTGGTGGATTCCCGTTTCCCGGCGTTTCCAGGCGTTTTAATGTAAACGGACAGTGCATCCGCGAAGAAAACGAGACAGATACGGTCTAATGTAAACTTGGCCTTAGATCCATGATTATAGGATAGATTTTAACAGTGCTTCAATGATTTCTGACCTAAATAGTATTAATGTATACACATTTGAAATTTCACCTTAAAGTTCAACATGCAAGTTAAACTGTTTTGTTATAGATTACTTAGGTATACGATAGATTTGAAAATCTACGGGGATCCCTTGCACTTAATTATCTATGATCAAGTAGTGTTGTAGCAAAAATGTGCATGAAAATATGAACAGCGGTTTGCTCCACCTTATGCAATCCAACGAAGAGAATCGATCATCATGACCTCCTGTTGATCACAAAGGGATCTGAACCTCAGAACTGCCACCTTAAAATAAAGTTGCTGTATTACTATAATTGTAATCATTTAGAATGTTTCGGATGCAATTACCATAATATATGTATAACTAAGATGCACTGAAAAGAAAAGTAAGGCAACTGCATATTATAAAGTTTAAATTTTGGCACTTTATTAAATGGACTAGATTAAGATTAAAACATATTTAAAGGAAAAGAAAACTTAATTCATACATTTAAGTTTGCAGAAAGATTATGTATTTATAAACACATTCATGAAGAGATTGTGTTAATAAGTGTCAAATGTAGCATAATTTGGAATAATAATGATAAGTGTATTTGGCAGTGTGATGTCACTGTGAGCCTTTAACAAAAGAATAATCCAGAGCCGCCTTTTGTTAAATGGATTCCAGTGACATCACACTGCCAAAAATGCTTATGATGATTATTTGAAATTATGCTGTATTTGACACATTTGGACAACTTCACTTCGTGAATCTTTCTGCAAACCCAAACTAATGAATGAAGTTTTCTACTCCTTTCAAGCAGATTAATTTTCCTTGGCTTTTGCTTGGCCCAATGTTGGGCGACCCTCTCATAGTCCATCTCGCTGTCATCCATGCTGATGTGGACCAAATTGTCCAGCGAGTCTTCTATCTTATTAAAGTCAGTCGGCTTTGTCCGTCTGGTGCGGGACAACATCGTCAGCCAATGAGATCGCTTATAATGAATCGGAAACTTCCGGGCTGTTTGACGTTTTCTTTCGATATTTTTATTGGACGGTTTGAACACGTGATCTTGACATAGCCAACAGATTACAGTTTGCTTACATCATATCACGCCGACATATTACTTTGACAGAATCAACACAAACATTGGGAAAAAAGACCGCTTGTTTAACACAAATATCAATCAGTATGTAAATGGATCTGTTATTTGCTCTCCTATGTATCTAGTTACTTGTGGGTAGGAAATTTAACGTATCGGTTTAAATCTAAGCGTATCGGATTTTAACTAAAGCGACTAAGCGTATCGGCAGGCAGAGCAAGCGTATCGGGCCCGATACGCTAAAATGCTTTGGGGAAAACCATATATATATATATATATATATATATATATATATATATATATATATTAGTGCTGTCAAGCGATTAAAATATTTAATCGTGATTAATGTCGCGACTGTCATAGTTAACTCGCGATTAATCGCAATTTAATCGCACATTTTTGTCACATGAAAAACCATTGTAATTCTCTTATCAGCATAAAGTGAATGGGCTTGCTTTGTACCAATGTTTTTTTTTTTTATTGCAGAGCATAACACTACGGAGCCGTAGAGGGGACATGGTGAATAAAAAAATAACAAAGCGTGGGAACGACTTATAAGGCGTGTGCACGAGATATTAATGCGCGCGCACGAGTTATAACCCGTGCGCACGCTTTGCGTTAAGGCGTGCGCTCGGGTAATTAAAAGTGAGGGGACGAGTTACTACGGCTCCGTATAACACGTCTTGTCACAGCCACTGCAAAGTCGGGCTGGAGCCGCCGATGGGAAAACGAAACCTAAGCCGAGCACCGTGGCTCTTCGTCCCGAGGCGCGGCAGCGTGAGCTGCCCGCGCTGGTTCTTTGGGGGGAGGGCAGAGGACTCTGGCTGTGCGGGGCGTGGCATTACAGTCTAGCTGCTATCGTTTTTCTAAGCAAAGTCTCTGTTCTGTTCCAAGTTCCTAGCAGTTTCAAAAGCTTATGAAAAACCTACATCATGTCACAGAGCGTTAATCTCGCGATAAAAAAATTATCGCCGTTAAAATTGAGTCAAGTTAACGCGATAATAACGCGACATTTTTGACAGCACTAATATATATATATCAGGCCATTCTGTGGCTGGGAAGTTATTTAATTTGAGAGGATTCCCGAGCAAATAATGTGCATGAAATCGCTCGCTTCATGCAGTCAAGTAGACAGAGGAAGTCCGTGTGCGCATGCGCAGGTTTACCTCCTTCTTCTTCTTTTGGGTTTTACAGCAGCTGGCATCCACAGTGTTGCATTACTGCCATCTACAGGTTTACCTTGACCGTGCAGTGACAGTTCCATCATTCTGTCGCTAAACGAACAGCTGATCACACCGAGGTGCTCCCTGACCGCCGATATTTATTAGTCTGGTCCTGCGTTTCCTTTCTTTCGCAACATAACGTCTTTTCTTCTCACTTTCCGTTACAGTAGTCGGTCTTCACGATTCATTCACACACTTGCGTCCTGCATTTTTCTCTCCTGTTTTAAATTTGTATCCCACAATGCCTTGCGCGAACAGGGAAAGCCCACCACGTGATGCATGATGTAGTATCTTAAATTGGGTCATGGTGAAGCAGGAAAAAATAGCGGAGAAATTAGGGCCACATGGCCTTAAATTCATTAATTGTTCTATTTTTAAAAAAAACTAATAAAATTGGAAGTCTGTGATTCGAATTCAGTTGCTTTCGGTCCATTAAACAAAAATAATTGGGTGTCGGGGAAAATTCTTTTTATGACCTACACTTGAAAAATCTGAAAGGCAGTCTAGCTTTAACTAATCACGATATTTTGTTCAACCTCGTTCAATAATTGCTTATTATTTCCATAAGAAGATCCCTCAATATTCCCGTTGTAGTTGTTTATACTGAACCAAATGAAGCCAGCATAAAGCAGCTCCAGCATGTGTTTTTATACAGCGTGCCAGTTTTCCGCAACCAGAGGCTTGACATGTGACACAACGGCTTCTAGGGTGACATATTGCATACTCTCTCTCTCTCTCGCTCTGTATTTGGCATATCACTACAGTGACATGGACACTCTGACGTCCATCAGAGTTTCTAGGGAACATTACAGTAGTGCTTTCTAGTTGCCTTCTACTGATTATAGAGGTTTTCTCCTCTCAATCATTCACACCTCTGGACAGTTTAGAGCCACCAATCAGCCTAACCTGCATGTCTTTGGACTGTGGGGGAAACCGGAGCACCCGGAGGAAACCCACGCGGACACGGGGAGAACATGCAAACTCCGCACAGAAAGGCCCTTGTCAGCCACTGGGCTCGAACCCAGAACCTTCTTGCTGTGAGACAACAGTGCTAACCACTACACCACCATGCCGCTATATAGCATACTACATGTCGGAAATACAAATTCGGAGCATACCAACACTGCTTTCAAAACAATAACAACCGGTGAACTGAGTGTTGAGGTTAAGGCAGCACGGTGGTTGTGCCTGGAGGACGCTCTGGACTCTTGCAGTGGTGCTTTTGTGACTGGGGACTACAGTTGACTTGCTGACTTTAGGGCTGCAGTTGACTTGCTGACTTTAGGGCTGCAGTTAACTTGCTAACTTTAGGGCTGCAATTGACTTTAGGGCTGCAATTGACTTTAGGGCTGGAGTTGACTTTTGGGCTGCAGTTGACTTTAGGGCTGCAATTGACTTTAGGGCTGCAGTTGACTTGCTGACTTTAGGGCTGCAGTTGACTTTAGGGCTGCAGTTAACTTTAGGGCTGCAATTGACTTTAGGGCTGCAGTTGACTTTAGGGCTGCAATTGACTTTAGGGCTGCAATTGACTTTAGGGCTGAAATTGACTTTAGGGCTGGAGTTGACTTTAGGGCTGCAGTTGACTTGCTGACTTTAGGGCTGCAGTTGACTTTAGGGCTGCAGTTAACTTTAGGGCTGCAATTGACTTTAGGGCTGCAGTTGACTTTAGGGCTGCAGTTGACTTGCTGACTTTAGGGCTGCAGTTGACTTTAGGGCTGCAATTGACTTTAGGGCTGCAGTTGACTTGCTGACTTTAGGGCTGCAGTTGACCTTAGGGCTGCAATTGACTTTAGGGCTGCAGTTGATTTGCTGACTTTAGGGCTGCTGTTGACTTTAGGGCTGCAATTGACTTTAGGGCTGCAGTTGACTTTAGGGCTGCAGTTGACTTGCTGACTTTTGGGCTGCAGTTGATTTGCTGACTTTAGGGCTGCAGTTGACTTTAGGGCTGCAGCTGACTTTAGGGCTGCAATTGACTTGCTGACTTTAGGGCTGCAGTTGACTTTAGGGCTGCAATTGACTTTAGGGCTGCAGTTGACTTGCTGACTTTAGGCCTGCAGTTGACTTTAGGGCTGCAGTTGACTTGCTGACTTTTGGGCTGCAGTTGACTTGCTGACTTTAGGGCTGCAATTGACTTTAGGGCTGCAGTTGTCTTTAGGGCTGCAGTTGACTTTAGGGCTGCAATTGACTTGCTGACTTTAGGGCTGCAGTTGACTTTAGGGCTGCAATTGTATTTAGGGCTGCAGTTGACTTGCTGACTTTAGGGCTGCAGTTGACTTTAGGGCTGCAGTTGACTTGCTGTCTGCATGGGTTTCCTCCGGGTGCTCCGGTTTCCCCCACAGTCCAAAGACATGCAGGTTAGGTAAAAATACCTAGTCATTGGGGTTGTACAAGTCAGTGCGTACTTAGTGCTGGTCCCAAGCCTGGATAGCTTGGGCAGGATTGCATCAGGAAGGGCATCTGGTGTAAAACCTGTACCAAATCAAATACATGGAACAGATCCACTGTGGAAACCCTGAACGGGAGCAGCTGAAAGAAGAAGAACTGAGTGTTGAGGTTCTTTAGTTAGGCCCCGGTCACACCGCCCGAACTTTGCTGGAGCGTTCCTTGAACGGTAGGGAGGGGGGGCCAAATTTCGACAACGCTCGTCACCGCGCACAAAATGGGAAAAAAATCGAAAACACGGGCGTTGGCTTAGCGGTGCACTGCTGAAGCCGGCGTTGCTTTAGCGTTGGTTTAGCGGTAGCGAGCGTTGGTTTAGCGGTGACGCGAGCGTTGGTATAGCGGCGTTCTGCGCATGCGGGCTTTGGCTCGGCGGGGGTATAAAGTTGGTTTAGCACCAATCATAGCAAGTCTCTCAGCATCCATGGTGATACAGTTTTACTGTAACTTTGAGCAAATTCGGTATAGATGAGGTCTGAACTCAACGGCAGCTCGATTCCAAATGAGCTCCTGGTCCATTTCTCCCCGTATTTATAGCCAAATTCTGGTCCCGCTCCAACACCTCTATACCAACGCCAAACCAAAGTTCATCGCCGCCATGGATAGCTGCTTCAACGCCCGACACCGTTCCAGCAACCCTGTGTCCGCTCGTAAAACGCTTACAACCGCTCCACCGAAGTTTGTGCAACGTTTAATCGCCGCCCGGGCAACGCTGGCGAAGCAGCGGTGGTCCAGCGTTCAAGATTTCTGCGTTGGCCTAGCGGACCCAAGCGTCCACGAACTTGCGTCTAGCGGTGCCAAACTTTGACTGGGCGTTGGTGGAGCGGGGGTGAACTTTGCCGGGGCGGAAAATTGCCCCCTCCTCACCGCTCGCAATATTTTGTGCAGCTCAAAACTTTCGGAGCGGTAGGAGGGCCCCTCGAGAAACATCAGCGGTGGCCGAGCGTATACGGCGTTGCTTTAACGGGGGCCAACTTTTGTTAAACGGTGGTGAACGGTTACGAGCGGTGATGAATTTTTTTCACCGCTCCAGGAACGCTCCAGCAAAGTTCGGGCGGTGTGACCGGGGCCTTAGAAGTGCGCATTTATACCACTCTTCAAACACCAGTAAAGTTGCTGTGCGGAGAAGATAGCGAAGAGGAGGAAGCGATTTGAGGCAGAAAGGCATGCGGATGCTGTCGATGGAGATGTTTGAATCCCTGCTGGTTTTGAAAAGATGAATGCCAATGTCAAAAATGTCCCTCCGCTGTGCCGGCTGACCCTTTTATTCACATATCGATCCCCGCTTTTGTTCCTACCAGTTGTTCCAACTCAAGAGTGGAACAACACATGACCCCCTGTTGTGCATTCGGACATTTTACACAAAACTCTAAGATTCCCGCCTTGAACAGGGTCTGTAAAAGGGGCTAATGGGACTAGTGAGGATTTCAGAACCTCCGGTGGTTCTGATGCAAGCTGCAGTGAATGCAAGTTCACATTGGTTCACATTACCAACTTTTTAGGTATTTGTTCAGAAAATTTCTTTCAGAAGATTCCGCCTTCCTTTGCTTCAAAAAAGGGCAGCCGGGAACTTCATGCTGAAGCTAGAATGCTGACGATTGAATTTATATGCAGCAACATTTCTATACTGAAATTTATTCACTGCTGAAAATGATCTCCATGGGAAAAAGCATGCAGATGTTCATGTGCACTCGTTTATTTCTCCCCCGAAGAGTAGGCAGTTAAACTGCAGTCCATTGATCATTCTCTCATTCTCTCACCTCGCACTGACTTTACCGGACCTTTGGAATTGCTCTTCACATTGCAGTCAGAGGGCCTCTCTGATTTCGCTTGCCAGGGTACAAGGTTAATAATCATGTTTCAAGCTTCAGACAGCTGAAAAGATTCCTTTTGTGTACGTTGATCTTAATCACTATGTGCAAGATAAATCCAGAGGTAGCTCTTTCACGCTAAGCTGCTTTATGAACGCGGGCCCAAGACTCCCTGCACCACCAGCCATTTATAGCCAATCACCCGACACGTTCCCATGTGATGGTTCAATTATCAGACCAATCATACCAATCAGCACACCCACGTCACCTTTTACACAGCTTGAGTAAACACAAATCACAGCCCCACCAATCAGATACCATTCTTACCTGGGCGAAAACCCCCACTGCTGGCTGCACTGCACGCTGTCTGATCAGAGAGCTGCGTTGATCATTTTTTCCCCCCCTTAATCTCTGTTCTCTCCCTTAAATACACATTTCTGCAGATCATGCTGAAGTCAATACACTCGCCGTCCAACTCACACATTTCAAGGCTACAGAAATGTTTTGGAACAAAAAAGGCAGCCAGATCAACCCAGGAGAATAAACATTGTACAGGGAGTCGCTTTGATTTTTGTTTTAACTCGCTAAAGCAATAACAATGAAGTCACAACGTGGACTCCAACGACTGCTGATGATTTATTCACGTTGTTAAGCGCAGTACTAAAAATTCTTCGGTTTGAAACTATATGGTCGATATAGGCCCAAAGGTGTGTTTATTTTCCTCATCATGCCTGATCCAAAAATAACGCTGTAGCGCCGAGGCAATTCATTGGAATGGAGAGTATTTAGGGAAGCATATAGTGAATAAAAAAAAAAGATATTGTAAACCCACTCCTACACAAAGAAAAAGCACCACACTCGCTGTTAGTCATAACTCTCTTTCATTCGTTAGATGCACACACCTCCTACATATGTCTTTCTCATTGCCCTGTGAATGGACTTAATTTCACTTATCGTTGTGCTCCACGTTTTCTTGTTATGTCTCCCTCTTGTATATCACTTGCCTTTGTCCTCTCTGTAATGGTCAGTCGAATTCTGCCATTGTGTCCCTCTGCCGTGCCCTTATTTATTTTTTCCTGTTCATAGCCACTGTTGTATAATGAGCCAGTCAGTAATATCCCAGCCTTGTTTCCTGTAATCTTTTTCATCGCTGTATATGAGTATATTTTGTTTCCTTTTCTCCTCTCTCTTTCTCTCTCTCTCTTTTTTAGATTTTCTTTTCATTTAATGATCTTCATTCCCCTCCTTCATGTTTTTCTATCTCATTTCCCTCTCCGAAGAAGGGTTCCACATTATGTTTTTGGATGGATAATAGATCTAACTTTCAAAAACGGTTCTACTGTTCTGAACAGTAAACCCCCGTTCTCGGATTCTCTCATGGACAGTCCAAGAAATCGTTTTTCTAAGGCCCTGGTCACACTCCAGCTCGCGACGGGTTTGACGATGAAAAATCGGTAGCATCATCACCAAACGTGCGACGCACGGCGAATGTTCTCCAAGCTTCGCGAGTTGTTTTTTGATGTTTCTCCGCCTCTCGAGTGGCCAAAAAATCATCGCGAAGAAATTTCAGCGCATGCATTGAAATTTGGTGGCGATGTTTTCGTTGGCAAACTAAGCAACGGATACTCGCAAACAGGTTTGGGAATATTTCCCGAAGCTCAAGGAACCTTCTTCAAGCCTCTTAAGATGTATTTGTCTCTAATCCATGTCCCCGATGCTCACGGGAGCCTCATCAACACAGTGGCTCGGCATAGCCTAATGTTCCCTGAGACTTAAAAAAGTGCATTTACAGTGGTGCTTGAAAGTGTTTGAACCCTTTAGAATTTTCTCTATTTCTGCACAAATATGACCTAAAACATCATCAGATTTTCACACAAGTCCTAAAAGTAGATAAAGAGAACCCAGTTAAACAATGAGACAAAAATATTATACTTGGTCATTTATTTATTGAGGAAAATGATCCAATATTACATATCTGTGAGTGGCAAAAGTATGTGAACCTCTAGGATTAACAGTTAATTTGAAGGTGAAATTAGAGTCAGGTGTTTTCAATCAATGGGATGACAATCAGGTGTGAGTGGGCACCCTGTTTTATTTAAAGAACAGGGATCCATCAAAGTCTGATCTTCACAACACATGTTTGTGGAAGTGTATCACAGCATGAACAAAGGAGATTTCTGAGGACCTCAGAAAAAGCATTGTTGATGCTCATCAGGCTGGAAAAGGTTCCAAAACCATCTCTAAAGAGTTTGGACTCCACCAATCCACAATCAGACAGATTGTGTACAAATAGAGGGAATTCAAGACCATCGTTACCCTCCCTAGGAGTGGTTGACCAACAAAGATCACTCCAAGAGCAAGGTGTGTAATAGTTGGTGAGGTCACAAAGGACCCCAGGGTAACTTCTAAGCAACTGAAGGCCTCTCTCACATTGGCTAATGTTAATGTTCATAAGTCCTCCATGAGGAGAACACTGAACAACAATGGTGTGCATGGCAGGGTTGCAAGGAGAAAGCCACTGCTCTCCAAAAAGAACATTGCTGCTCATCTGAAGTTTGCTAAAGATCACATGGACAAGCCAGAAGGCTATTGGAAAAATGTTTTGTGGACGGATAAGACCAAAATTGAACTTTTTGGTTTAAATGAGAAGTGTATGTTTGGAGAAAGGAAAACACTGCATTCCAGCATAAGAACCTTATTCCATCTGTGAAACATGGTGGTGGTAGTGTCATGGTTTGGGCCTGTTTTGCTGCATCTGGGCCAGGACGGCTTGCTATCATTGATGGAACAGTGAATTCTGAATTATACCAGTGAATTCTAAAGGAAAATGTCAGGACATCTGTCCATGAACTGAATCTCAAGAGAAGGTGGGTCATGCAGCAAGACAACGACCCTAAGCACACAAGTCGTTCTACCAAAGAATGGTTAAAGAAGAATAAAGTTAATGTTTTGGAATGGCCAAGTCAAAGTCCTGACCTTAATCCAATGGAAATGTTATGGAAGGACCTGAAGCGAGCAGTTCATGTGAGGAAACCCACCAACATCCTGGAGTTGAAGCTGTTCTGTATGGAGGAATGGGCTAAAATTCCTCCAAGCCGGTGTGCAGGACTGATCAACAGTTACCAGAAACGTTTAGTTGCAGTTATTGCTGCACAAGGGGGTCACACCAGATACTGAAAGCAAAGGTTCACATACTTTCACCCCTCACAGATATGTAATATTGGATCCTTTTCCTCAATAAATAAATTACCAAGCATAATATTTTTGTCTCATTTGTTTAACTGGGTTTTTTTTATCTACTTTTAGGACTTGTGTGAAAATCTGATGATGTTTTAGGTCATATTTATGCAGAAATATAGAAAATTCTAAAGGGTTCACAAACTTTCAAGCACCACTGTACATTCGGGGATCTTTCAGAGCGCATTGCATGCGCGCTTGGGACCCAGTCATTATGGGAAACACCTGATGCTGATTTGAGTGCAGTCAGCGCATGCATACAAGGACGCTGTTTTCACAGAGACTTTGCAAAGCATTCTGTCAGGTATGCGGCGGCAGATGGATGTAAGTGCAGGATGAGTGTTTATTAGCCGGCGTGATATTTACAGATACAAAACAAACGAAACCGAAAGCAAAACAGAAAGAGTATTTAACCAGCGCCACAAACATGACAGTGATGATGATAATACTTTGCAAAGTCTCTTTGAAAACAGCGTCCTGATACGCACGTGCTGATTGCGCTCAAATCAGAATCAGGTGTTTCCCATAACGACCGGGTCGCAAGAGCGTGCACAACGCGCTCTGTGAGCGAGCGCAGCCACTCGAGCTGCGCCAAACTCAAGTGCATGACGGTGTGACAGTCAAGTGTTCACCTACTGTCTGACCACAACTTTTAGCTCGCCTGTATATCAGCATGCATTGCCACCAAAACGCCTCCTTTTCATCCATAACCCATCGTAAAGCATCACGAGCCGTAGTGTGACCGTAGCTGAAGAGTACATGTTCAAATGGCGTAGTTCAAGTGGAAAAGCTGAGAAAGAAGGGAGTGGTGCTGAGAATAACAAAAAAGTGACAGCACATGCCACTCAAATAAATCTTATTTCTTCATATCATTACAGTTCCCCTGGCTGCAAACCTTATGTAACATTAAATTGATTTGCTCAGTAATGTGGTAAATGATGAGGTGTAATATGAATGGTAATGTGATAATGCGCCGCATTATTGGGCTGTATTGTACTGTGTTATTGCGCAGAGCTCGGTGTGCTCTCTTGGAGCCAATAAACTCTTTTACACTCATCAATTACTGGGCTGTGATGCTCATTCGAGTCTTTTTTGTTTGTTTGTTTGTTTAGTTTCAGATAAAATGCATTTATCTTCTGTCATGGCTTTAATTCTTTTTTTTTTTTTTTTTTTTGCTGTTCTTCATAGACGCAAGGTTTAGCCTTGTGAGGAAAACGGTGCTTTATATCCCTCTGGAAGCCTTACAGTACAGCCCAGAGGTGGCGGCCAAAGACAAAGAGCTGGTGAAGAGGCTAGAGGGTAAGGACCAAGAAAGGGCGTGTGTGTGTGCATGCAAGAAAAGTGCACAGTTCATGTAAAAAGAATAAGCTTTCACACGATCACAAGACGGTTTGCCATTAAACCCCTTTTGCTTCATGGTTTGCGTTCTTCAGTGATCATGATCCACTGGACGCGGCAGATAACGGAGGTGCTGAACGTACAAGTGGCAGTAGATGTAGGAGACGGCTCTGGCCTTCTGGATGAGATCACCTTCTGGATGAACCGCTGTGATGATCTCTCTGGCATCACCGAGCAGCTCCAGAAACCAGGAGTTTGTCATATTCAAGCCATACTGCAGCTCTCCAAGTCCACATACGTGCAGCCGTTCTGCAACCTAGCCAGAGAAATTCAGGTGCTGCATCCTTTTGTGTTTGTGCATATATGTGTGTGTGTGTGTGTGTGTGTGTGTGTGTGTGTGTGTGTAAGACAAATTTACAGCTCCAGTATGACTTCATCTTACTATTTGGGAATGAGGCTATATTACATGGAGGTGTTATTATGACTTGGGCGATTCTGCTGATTTAAATCCCTATCGGCTGGTATTTTGTTGCTTCCGTTAATAATGATTGAGTTTTTTTTTCCCTTCTGGTCTTAGATCAGGTACTGCACTGCAAAAAATAAAAATCTTAGGAAGTTTATTTGTCTATTTTCAAGTCAAAACATCTAGCCACCCTTATTATAAGACATAATTGCCCAACAAGCAAAACCTCATTTAGCTAGAAAGGCTAGTTTTTAGACAGTCCATCTTGAAAATCTTGTAGAGACTAAGGCTACGTTCACACTGCAGGCTGAAGTGACTCAAATCCGATCTTTTCGCCCATATGTGACCTGTATCCGATCTTTTATTGACAATATGAACGACACAGATCCGATTTTTTCAAATCCAACCCAGGCCGTTTGGATATGTGGTCCTAATTCCGATTCCTATCCGCTCTTTTCATATGCGACTTCAGTCTGAACCGCCAGGTCGCATTCATCCGACTTACACGTCATCAACAAGCCACAAACGTCACTATTCTGCGCTGAAGTAGGCGACAGGTCTCTCAAAAAAAGTTACAACAACATGGCGCATAATCACGGGCACAGATAGAGGGTGGTACTCGTCCCACCCAGATTTAAATTCACCTCGTTCGGTCCCCCCCACTTATAGGGAGGAAAAAACGTCTATGCTGTCTTTCTTTGCATAAGGCAAACCTCACGGAAAAATCAAAAGACTAATTACCATTCGGTTTATTGAGGTGCACAGCAGTGCATACATAGTTGCAACAACTCACATAAAACAAAGACTGATATTCGGTTGGTTGAGCTGCGCAGACTGCACAGGTTGCGAGCTCGAGCTTGGTTGCTATGGTAACCCAAAACAAGTTTGACAGGCATATCAGGGTTGGGGTTGGTTTGCTGGCAGCTTTGTCCCCCCAGTTTTTTGTCCCCCCCAGTTCCAAAAACGTATCTGCGCCCCTGCGCATGACATCAATGTGAGGGACGCTTCGGGCTGTGAAGGTTCTGAATCTTCTCAATGGAAGGACGCAGAGGTTAGGGAGCTGATTTCCATTTGGGGGGATGCAGCTATTCAAGCTAGATTGGATGGGTCATACCGCAACCGGGCGGTTTTACTTCCGTAAACACTGGCCATGCTCACTGCGTGTGACGTCGTCGTATCCTACAATGCGCATGCGGAACACTTTTAGGTCGCTTTTCGTTCATACTGAGGATCACATACAAGTCGCATATATTTGTTAATGTGAACGACCTCACAAAAAAATCGGATTTCACAAAAAAATCGGAATTGAGCATTAAGCCTTGCAGTGTGAACGTAGCGAAAATGTCTTGAAAAAGTCTTATTTGGAGCACCTTTGAAAATAAAACAAGGTTTTTTTTAAACAAGTAAGTACATTTTGGACATTTGTCAAATGCGGTTCATCTTGTTTCAAGAAAAAAAAACAAAGTATGCTTGTTTTGGGAATAAATGAACTTTACTGAAATCTTTGAATCTTTCATTACAATTCAACTCCACCTTACAGATCCTAAGTTTACTGCGACTATTTTCTCAGTCATTCAGAGTGAGCTCCTTCTAGATCAGACCTGGGCATTTTACGGCCCGCGGGCCGCATCCGGCCCTTTGGTTCATTCTGACCGGCCCGCGTAAGGTTAATTAGAAATTACAAAATAAACTTATTTTCTCATTTTACCTCATGCATGGACTGACTGTGCATTGCTTTTATTTTGAAGTTGTGTTCAACAAAAACGCAATGCGCGCGACATGAACATGACATGAAATCCCATGAAACCTAATCCCACGATAACTACTTCTGTAATTTGTCCAGACCAACCACAAACTTGTACGTCATCCTTCAAACGGTCCAGCCAATCACATCGTGTGACGTCACCAGCAGGCGCCGGAGCCGATCTGATACTTACACCGAATCGACACGGCATCATTATAATATGATGTATCTTGCTTGATATTTGGAGTAGAAAGACAATATTGTGATGTCTTTATTGTGTTTTGGGGTGAATGTGACTGAAAAAAAAGGTACAAGTGTTCACATTTTGTTAACCATTGTTTTGGGAAATTTGATTGAATAAATGACATTTTTTGTAAGGCAACCTTGTTTTTTCCATACTCTTACCAGTCTTAGCAGCTTGTAAAAACAATGTTATTTACTGCTTTATATAAAGAAATACAATTAATATTATGCAGAATTTAGTTCAGCCTTTTGGTCCGGCCCTCCACAAAATTTTCTGTTTCTCATGTGGCCCCATGGAAAAAATAATTGCCCACCCCTGTTCTAGATGCTGTACAGACTCTAGACCAGACAAGTGCCTTCAAAAAGGCTATGAGTGAGCGGAGGGCGTTTTAGTGAGGTCTTTTTGGAATGCTATGAGTTAAGTTCAGTGGGGTTTTTTTTTGTTTGGTTGTTTTTTTTTTTTTTGTGCCTGATCTTGTAAACCCCTCGTACACATGAATAGTCAGCGCCCCCAAAATGCACTGTTGCTTTGGCGTTGTGTAAGCACTGTAAATCAAAATGCGTAGACTTTTATTTATTTATTTATTTATTTATTTTTTGGTGCCTGAGTTCCTGGGGAAGTGGAATCTTAAGAGATGTTTTAATGTTTGAATGTTGAAATGGGAAAAAAATAAACTTGTTGCAATGCTACACGTGTCATCAACTTGATTCAAGATCGTCTCTGGTCTCATATCTAGAGTATTTTACTAATTACAGGTCACAAAAGGAGAATCTTTTAAGCTAGCAATGCTTAGTTGTAGAATTTAACAATCCTAATATTAGTATATTTATCTTAAATTCAGTTTTTACTGCTAAGACTTTGTCATGAATTTAAGTGAAATACCCTTAAAGGAACAGTCCACCGTACTTCCATAATGAAATATGTTCTTCTCTGAATTGAGACGAGCTGCTCCGTACCTCTCCGAGCTTTGCGCGACCTCCCAGTCAGTCAGACGCGCTGTCACTCCTGTTAGCAATGTAGCTAGGCTCAGCATGGCCAATGGTATTTTTTGGGGCTGTAGTTAGATGCGACCAAACTCTTCCACGTTTTTCCTGTTTACATAGGTTTATATGACCAGTGATATGAAACAAGTTCAGTTACACAAATTGAAACGTAGCGATTTTCTATGCTATGGAAAGTCCGCACTATAATGACAGGCGTACTAACACCTTCTGCGCGCTTCGACAGTGCATTGATACCTTCACTCCTGTTTTTTAAATACCATTGGCCATACTGAGCCTAGCTACATTGCTAACAGGAGTGACAGCGCGTCTGACTGCGTCTGACTGACTGGGAGGTCGCGCAAAGCTCGGAGAGGTACGGAGCAGCTCGTCTCAATTCAGATAAGAGCATATTTCATTATGGAAGTACGGTGGACTGTTCCTTTAAAATGAAATAAATAAAAATGACTTGAATGGCTAAATGTAAGAAGTGCGATCTTGTTATAAGAACTATTTTGATTATTTTGAGTTAATCAGATCTCGCATAATAAGTTCCCCAATCTTATTTTGGAATTATTTCATCTAAAAACAGGTTGGATTTTTCATCTTACTTTAAGAAATCTTACCAGGTCAAATTTGACTAGTTCCACTGGCAGATTTTTTTCACCTGATTCAAGCAAATATGCTTTGTTTTAATCTTTTATTTCTTATTTTTGAAAGGCCATTTTTTGCAGTGTGAAGGGCAGCGTAGCTCGAGTCTTAAACCCCTAGCTTAATGCCGCATTGAGCCTCAAAGCTCCAGCAAGTGCAGGCATTTCATAAACTCTCCAAAGGCCAAGGAAAATCAATATCGTCAGACTGAAATAACGAGACATTCGAAGCTGATTGACCCTGCATTTCATGTAATTGCTGCTCTTAATGTTCGAGCTGTAGGGAGAGAGTCAGCAGTATGTTGGATCACAGCTTTGTGATGGTAGATAAGCGAGGGGTTTCCAAAATACTCTTGTGAACGGTGACACTGAGTTTAAATTAAGTATTGAACCGGGTGTAGTTGAGGTAACATAAGACAAAGGACTAAGTGCAGCGAATTTAGGTGTCGTCGAGCCGGTTATAGGGAATAACGTTCCCGGAACCAAATCGAATGTGACATTGAATCAAATTGAATTAAGCCTTGTTAAGCTGATTTCCACCGAATAGAACGGAGTTGACTATTGTCGATGTTTTAAATTAAACATCAAACGATGACGAATGTTTTTGTCTTCCCCTGCAGGATGGCTTTCAGCAGGCCCAGTCGAACCTGTCTTTCCTGTGCCTGCTGAAGGAGCCATGTGAGGAACTTGCCCAGCTCAAACCTCGCCAGATAGCAAACAAACTGGGCCATATCCTTAACCTTATCCATTTCATCTGGGTGAACTCTCCCTACTACAACACCCCTGCGAGGATCACAGTGCTCTTAATTAAGGTACAGCAAAGCATTTCTTCACTCGCTACTGATTTCTCAGGTCTCCTCAAACCAAACACGCTTCCCAATTACTTCTCAACCAGCCAAGGATGGCAGCCACGTACTTTTTGGTCAATGCTCACTATCTTTGCTTGTCAGCTCAGCTGCAGTATCTCCCTAAAACCACACAGACCTGCCCAGTCATCAGGTTCCACCCCCGCTCTCTTTTCCTTCTTGGTTCTTGGTACTTCAAAGCCTGTTGGGCTTCAGGCCTCTGCTCAATAGATAAGCCATCAGCTGTGGCTCTGTAGCTCATGTAACACATGTGCTTTAGATCATTGGGTGAGTGCCCTGCTTTTGTGTGCTCCAGGCTTCCCAATACCATTTGCTCACAGCTTTGCTCGCTTTTCATTTCCTTCTCCACTTCCTCAAGAGCGAAGGGAAAAACGTTTAACCTCTCATAATTACACTCTGACCCTTCGTCCGCTGGAATCACACGCTCTCTTTGCTGTCGCATTTCTCGTTTTTCCTGCCTTTTTTTCCTCTCTTTCATTCTCGTCTTTGATAATATATCAAGGCAGGTTGGCCTGCTACAGAAACATTCAGTCTAATTGTTTCCTTATGGGCAGTAGTAGACGCTCGTGTTGGACCCATAGCCACCCGCCATCTCTATTGAGTATGTCTGATTACTGGCAAATCGTACTGTAGAATTAAGAACAGTGTTGTGTGGGCTGTTGCAATGTCTCATTTGTTTGTTCGGCCAGTAAGGGCCCAGTCCCACTATACCTATAACTACAGCTATGACGATACCTCTGGCTGAATTTAGTTCCAGTCTGGAGCAGTCACACCACAACTATAATCCCGACTATAATATCACTTGGTGCTGCCACTCAGGGAAATAAACGTACGCAACTTAGGAATAGTCATGGAAGTTTTTCCAAGTAGTAGCGCATTATTCCGGGTCATACTGTACAGCTTGGACTTCAAAACAACTCATGCACACACTCCGGTGGGTGATAAAATACAGACAGGTCAGAAACTACAGAAATAATAAAAAAGGATATAAAATACGGCTGCATCACGGATGCTAATAATTTACGGATCGGTCGCGGACGTTTCAGTATATTACAGATTGGTTACTGATTTCATCCGGATGATGCATCACGGATAAAAAATTAAGAAGTCTAAAACAATGAAATGTTTGGACTGCCGGAGTTCATAATTAAAATATCTTACCTGCATTTAGGTCTTTACTTTATTAATTTACTTTTGATAGTTCATGGAAAATCACATATCCGTGAATAAAAGATTCGTGCTTTGCGTTCTATTTTTTATCTTCCATGAACCCGTATTCTGTGATTTCATGATGCAACAAGGCTGTACAAACATGCCCAAGGGAAAATACAGTGGGGCAAAAAAATATTTAGTCAGCCACCAATTGTGCAAGTTCTCCCACTTAAAAAGATGAGAGAGGCCTGTAATTTTCATCATAGGTACACTTCAACTATGAGAGACAGAATGGGGGGAAAGAATCCAGGAAATCACATTGTAGGATTTTTAATGAATTAATTGGTAAATCCCTCGGTAAAATAAGTATTTGGTCACCTACAAACAAGCAAGATTTCTGGCTCTCACAGACCTGTAACTTCTTCTTTAAGAGGCTCCTCTGTCCTCCACTCGTTACCTGTATTAATGGCACCTGTTTGAACTCGTTATCAGTATAAAAGACACCTGTCCACAACCTCAAACAGTCACACTCCAAACTCCACTATGGCCAAGACCAAAGAGCTGTCAAAGGACACCAGAAACAAAATTGTAGACCTGCACCAGGCTGGGAAGACTGAATCTGCAATAGGTAAGCAGCTTGGTGTGAAGAAATCAACTGTGGGAGCAATTATTAGAAAATGGAAGACATACAAGACCACTGATAATCTCCCTCGATCTGGGGCTCCACGCAAGATCTCACCCCGTGGGGTCAAAATGATCACAAGAATGGTGTGCAAAAATCCCAGAACCACATGGGGGGACCTAGTGAATGATCTGCAGAGAGCTGGGACCAAAGTAACAAAGGCTACCATCAGTAACACACTACGCCGCCAGGGACTCAAATCCTGCAGTGCCAGACGTGTCCCCCTGCTTAAGCCAATACATGTCCAGGCCCGTCTGAAGTTTGCTAGAGAGCATTTGGATGATCCAGAAGAGGATTGGGAGAATGTCATATGGTCAGATGAAACCAAAATAGAACTTTTTGGTAAAAACTCAACTTGTTGTGTTTGGAGGAGAAAGAATGCTGAGTTGCATCCAAAGAACACCATACCTACTGTGAAGCATGGGGGTGGAAACATCATGCTTTGGGGCTGTTTTTCTGCAAAGGGACCAGGACGACTGATCCGTGTAAAGGAAAGAATGAATGGGGCCATGTATCATGAGATTTTGAGTGAAAACCTCCTTCCATCAGCAAGGGCATTGAAGATGAAACATGGCTGGGTCTTTCAGCATGACAATGATCCCAAACACACCACCCGGGCAACGAAGGAGTGGCTTCGTAAGAAGCATTTCAAGGTCCTGGAGTGGCCTAGCCAGTCTCCAGATCTCAACCCCATAGAAAATCTTTGGAGGGAGTTGAAAGTCCGTGTTGCCCAGCGACAGCCCCAAAACATCACTGCTCTAGAGGAGATCTGCATGGAGGAATGGGCCAAAATACCAGCAACAGTGTGTGAAAACCTTGTGAAGACTTACAGAAAACGTTTGACCTCTGTCGTTGCCAACAAAGGGTATATAACAAAGTATTGAGATGAACTTTTGTTATTGACCAAATACTTATTTTCCACCATAATTTGCAAATAAATTCTTTAAAAATCAGACAATGTGATTTTCTGGATTTTTTTTTTCTCATTTTGTCTCTCAAAGTTGAGGTATACCTATGATGAAAATTACAGGCCTCTCTCATCTTTTTAAGTGGGAGAACTTGCACAATTGGTAACTGACTAAATACTTTTTTGCCCCACTGTATAACACGTGCTCAGGCAACGTCACATGTAAACAGTTACCTGATTGGTCAGATGTTTATCGGATCAGGTCCAGGCCTGGAAAAATGGCTCCAGAAGCAATCTCACCGATACGGATAAACCCAGGCCTGGGCTACAGGTATCGTTATCGGTCTGGTGTGACCACCAACCATATAAACCGCAGCAGACCGATTTATTTATAGTTATCGGTATAGTTATCGGTATTGTGGGACCGGGCCTTAAGTCATCCTAGTTCTTTTACTCACATGACTTCTTTTCTGTATGCTCTTTTTGTTTTCTGATTGCGCCCTACATAATCTCAGCCTCAGACGCTTCGCTCCAGGCCATTTAATGTACCTTTCAGAATTTCATGGGCGGTCTAGACCTTCATGTACAATGTACCGTATGCATGTACTGACTAGGAAACTAACACTGGGACAGTATTTTAAAGCAAGATCGATGCGATTGAACAACATTTTTGAGCTTCATAGCATCTTGTCTTTCAAGGCTATTTAAGAAATCTTTTAAAGACTCAGTGTCGAGTAAACAAGAACCTCTGCTGCTGGTGGGGTTCCAGGATGTTGCAGACAGGTCTGTTTTTGTTGGCGCACCATTTTCAGTCTGTGGTTGGTTGTTAGTCAGATTGCTTCTTCCTGTGAAAACAAGCGGTTCTTGGCAGGGCTCTATACATACCGACGTGATTTTTATTTGCGAGAAAAAGTCATTAGCAGATTCTATCACGAAGCCCAAACTCGCCCATATTCTCAATGACGTCAGTCTTAACTCAAGGTACAGTTTGATTGTCTTAAATATTTTCCTTACCTGAAGTAAAATATCGGTTTGTAGAATTTATTCCCAAACTGCTATACCAGTCATGTTTCTGAAGCAGAAACCTCCATTTCCAGGTATTCTTGCTGGAACATTGAATGTGTGAAGCAGAATGAACGCTGCCAGTGACTTATACATGTATCCTCTATGGAGGTCTTGTATGGATATCGTCTGGAATAATAGCGTAATTTTTCTTCATTTTTTTTTTCTTTCCACAATGGTATGAATGCGCTTAAAGTATACAGCCGTCTGCAAGGCTCCATCGACGCTCAGTGGCCTGGATCTTTCTACCAGGTTCACTAATAAAGTAAATTGTCCTTATACGCTGATTTTGGACGAGACTTCTATACATGACACCCTTAATCATTGCAAGAGAACAGCAAAGCTGGTTTTAGATCAGAATACAAGGGTAATATCTGTCAACGTGCTGGCCCATATATGCCACACTGCTTTTAATGTTTTTATTGGCTGTGTGCAAGTTGCATGTTAGCAGTGGTGTGTTTAATGGAAGTGAAATGGCCCCAGTTATTGCTGCATCGCTCCACTGAGGTTTTAACTGTTCTCTTTTTTTGGGGAGGAGGGGGTTGTTGGGGTGGGGGGGGGGCTTTCAGAGCATGTCTTCGTGCAGTCAGGAAAAAAAAAAGTAATGGAAGAAAAGTCTGTTCCTTCAGCTAGGAACAATGATTGTGTGCTATTTGAGCTCGAATTTGATGGTGAAAGAGAGAAAGAAAGAAAGAGGTACAGGCTAAGGAAAATTATCCATGATTCAGTTTCCAACACACGTTTCCAGATAATAATTTCTAATCAAAGAGTCATTGCGTCCATGTGTGTGTGTGTTTTCCTCTGCTTCCGCTTTTAGCAGTACTTGATTTTTTGGGTTTGTTTTCTCCCTCTTTTTTTTTTTTGTTTAATGCTGGCCCTAATTTCCTAACTTTCTGATTGGCCGACTGACTCTTTGATTATTGAAACTTGCATCCAAGTGACTCTCAGAATACACTGCCTCTTCTGATGATGAGTCACAACCCAGCTAACAGTTTTACGTAGTAACTACGTACTTGCAACGTAGTGGTTTGGTAGATGTTACGTAGTGTTTTTATGTAGTTACTATGTAAAATTCTGGACTACCAGCAACGTTTTTACTACATCGCAAAGTTACGTAGACATACATGTTAACCTATACGGAATGTCCGTATTTTATACGGATTTGATTCAATAAACGTAGTATACGGGCGTATAAATAAAGTTATACGGATTCTTTAAAAAAAAAACTTCAATATTTATTTCGAGCTATAATCAATTCCCACGATGATAAAAGAGCGCATAACATTTACAAACGTACTGTACACCACAGCCAGCCAGTAAAGAGTCTTATGAAATCGCGCGTTATCTTGTGGTAGCGAGACTTCGTTCCACTTTTGATCATGCGCACACCGCATTGCGAGAATCCCGCCAACCGGGAAGTCATAGACATATAAACATAGACGCCGCCTTCTGCATAGAATCATACGTCATCCTCGCCGCCATATTGGATGTGGCAAAGTGGAGATTCTTCAACAGTCTCTGGTATAGCGTCTAGACAGTAGCCGAGAATAAAGATGCCTCATTCATGTGCTGCGTTTAACTGTACCAACAGGTTTACCGTCCAAACGAGATCATATGGGATTACCTTTCACAGGCGAGACTGGAAAAATACTTTTCATTGTATTTGGTCATTATAACGTAATTTTACGAACAGATTTTTCTGACTTTGTGGCTAATATGAAGTCTCGCGCATAATAGCCGCTCGGTGAAACCTGTCTCCAAACAACGAAGTATTTCCTTCGTAACTACGCTGATAACACTTTGTGTTTTTGTCAAACATTGGAGCTTTGTATTCATTCTGAAGGTTTATTGTTATTAATATTGAATAAAAAGTAACTGGGATATATCATTGTTAATTATCATTCAAATTTTAGGTAAATTATTTTAATTTGCATCTTATACGGATTTTATAAGGGAAATACGGATTTTGGAGGTTGGTTATACAGGTTTGATTGACCAAAGGTTGACATGTATGCGTAGAGAAATTACATACCCATCACCTTCCCACTACCCTATGGGGACCTTCCCACTATACTATGGATACTTTCACACTCATATGGGCACGTTCTCACCACCTTACATTTTCACATTCTTTCTACTACCTTACAAAACCCGAGTAATATTATGCAGAAAACATGGAAGAAGCAACAATATTTTGCATTTATTTCAACAACAAAAAAAAAAAAGCTGCATCAGCCAGGTTAGGTTAGAAATCTCATCTCATCTCATTATCTCTAGCCACTTTATCCTGTTCTACAGGGTCGCAGGCAAGCTGGAGCCTATCCCAGCTGACTACGGGCGAAAGGCGGGGTACACCCTGGACAAGTCGCCAGGTCATCACAGGGCTGACACATAGACACAGACAACCATTCACACTCACATTCACACCTACGGTCAATTTAGGCTACGTTTACATTACGTCGAATCAGCGGATCATCAGATTAACGTTCTTAAAACGACTCGCGTTTACACTAAAACCGTTAGCCGTGCACACAGCAACACCAATACGCGGATACGCTCGGCTCCGCAGGCATCCTGCGCTCCAAATCACTCCGCCCTGAACAGCGAGTGCCCTCTGGAGGGTGCGCACTCCGGCCCTGCGCAGCTCACAGAGCGCGCGAGTGAAGTGAACAAGCCACGATTCGGGACTGAGCCGCTGTGTGTGAGATCCCAGCGCATATCACTTATTACTTGCAAGTGGAAGGATGGCAAGCCTAAAGACAATCATAACTACACAATGGGCAGTATTTGCATCAGTATTTGCAGTATTTTCATACTTTTATACTCTTTAATGAAAGGTGATACAAGGCGGAAGTCTGCGCCGTTTTTCAGCAGTCGCGTCACATGACCAACGCCAGCGAATCAGGAAGGTGGATGTCACAGTGACGTTGTCCAATGAGACGCCAGCTAGAGCTCAGCACAGCGTATTCGCGTATTCTCAATGTTTACACAGCACCGGAGCTGATACGATCTAGATTGAATACGTGGACGCTGGCGGATTCCCGTTTCCCCGCTTTTTCAGGGGGGTTAATGTAAACGGACAGTGCATCCGCGAAGAAAACGAGACAGATACGGTCTAGTGTAAACGTAGCCTTAGAGTCACCAGTTAACCTAACCTGCATGTCTTTGGACTGTGGGGGAAACCGGAGCACCCGGAGGAAACCCACGCGGACATGGGGAGAACATGCAAACTCCACACAGAAAGGCCCTCGCCGGCCACGGGGCTCGAACCCGGACCTTCTTGCTGTGAGGCGACAGTGCTATAGGTTAGAAATGCGAACCATATATTATATATATAACTAGATAGAACTTGACGCCAACGGCGTCGATGGGGATGCCTCCGCCTGGTAGACTACACACTTTATTAAGTTGTGATTTGGGGATGGACATTTGACCTCACAGTAATCTTGACCTGTGACCTTTAAACCTCAAAATCTAATCAGTTCATGTTTGTCCCCAAATGCACAGATGGTGAAAGTGTGGTGAAATTCCTTTCATTTGCCTTGGAGATATTGTGTTCACAAGGTTTCCGGACAGACATTTGACCTCACAGTGACCTTGACCTTAGACCATTTGATCTCAAAATCTAATCATTTAATCTTTGTCCCAAAGTGCACAAATGGTGAAAGTTTGGTGAAATTCCTGTCATTAGCCTTTGAGATATGGCGTTCACAAGGTTTTGGGATGGACGCACGGACAGATGCACGGACAGACGCACGGACAGACGGACAACCCGAAAACACAATGCCTCCTGCACCTTAAGGTGGCGGAGGCATAAAAATAAAACTGTATGTAGAAGTACAATTGACAATCATAACAGGTCATGTTAGATTTAAAGCCATGATTTAAGTTAGTTTTATAGCTGCAGAATGTGATTTAGGATTGTTAGATTTAACCAGTCTCTCCAGTGTTGAATTTGAAATTGAAATGATTGAATGCTAGATTGAATGTTAGATTTAAAGCTGCATTAAGTGATTTAAGTTAGTTTTATAGTTTTAGAATGCAGAATGTAATTTAGGATTGTTAAGACTTTATGATTTTAATATTTAGCTTCTTAGATCCTTTGTTGACTGTTCCTGTGTGGCTTCCTGTAAAAGTTACTGTGACCTTCTTCCAGTGGAGAAGACACTTCTTTGCTAAGACTAAACCTAGTAGAATTGTCGTAAAAACATCTCGCGCTTTGACGTGCGTAAATGTTGAGTTGCTGAGTTGTTAAAAAAACATCCATTGACATGAAATATATTGCTTATGATTGATCCAAGGTTTCACTCACACACATATTGATGGGATTAAGATGTGATTTGCTGACTTAGCACAAGATATCAACACATTCATTCACACACACACACACACACACACACACACACACACACTCATGCGCACACACATACACGCACACACACATTCATGCATATACACACACATTCATTCACACACACACACACACGCACACACACACACACACACACACACACACATTCATGCACACACACACACACACACACACACACACACACACATTCATGCACACACACATACACACACACACATCCATGCATACACACACACACACACACACACACACACATTCATGCACACACACATACACACACATTCATGCACATGCACACACATGCGCACACACACACACACACACACACATACACACACACACACACACACACACACATTCATGCATACACACACACACACACACGCACGCACGCACACACATACACGACAGACACAACAGACAAACACAGCTGCCTTTTAGAGAGATAAACAGACATTTGTTCTGATTATAATTTGTTATAAAAGGGTTTTTTTTGAATGCTGTATCTTTGGTGAAAAAGCTGTGAATAAACGGCCAATCTCTGGTTTTCTGGTCTGTTTTTTTCGCGGTGTTTTTTTCGCCCCAGAATTCTGCAGGTGGCACGAGGGCATTGGTCTCGAGAAGCCGTTCCAGCTGGGGGAACCTTTACAGGTCACATGTTGTAGTTTCACAGGATGAAATAGAAGATTAATACATGCATTACCTGAATCAAATGTAATCATGAATATGCAAAGGAAAGGTATTATTCTGCACTTTTATGATGGCCGCTGGTCAGATATTGCATTACACTAAAATGGCATAAAAACCTACAGACACTGACTGCCATATTTACACACATGCCAACCATTATTTTTGTTCTGGCTCTAGAAAATACTTAATGGTGAACCAGTATTCAATAATATAAATTCTAGCAGTGAAAGAGCTAACAGCTGTCTCTGGTTTCTGAATCAGATGAATGGTGGGTTGGTACAGTAGTTCTCTCCTTAGTTGTTGCAGCCACAGCAGCGTGAGCCTGCAAATATAATTATAATCAATGATAAATTGGGAAATCCTTGTTTACCATTATATGGTCAGATTAAGCGATGTATGTACACATGAAATATTTGCAAAAGGTAAGTACCTACAGGTAATTCTGCACAATTTCATCTACACACATCAGAACCTTTCTCTGATAATCTTTAAAAACACATAAAAAGGAAATGGTTAGTGTCATGGGCCACATAAAAACGAGTGAGCATTATGCATTTATGAATTAAAGA